>NC_086449.1:200171007-200471007 GCF_028390025.1 Pseudophryne corroboree
TGTTCTGTCACCGTGTCACACTTCCCGTGTTCTGTCACCGTGTCACCCCCCCCGTGTTCTGTCACTGTGTCACCCCCCCGTGTTCTGTCACTGTGTCAACCCCCCATGTTCTGTCACTGTGTCACACCCCCCATGTTCTGTCACTGTGTCACCCCCGTGTGCTGTCACCGTGTCACCCCCCGTGTGCTGTCACCGTGTCACCCCCCGTGTGCTGTCACCGTGTCACCCCCCGTGTGCTGTCACCGTGTCACCCCCACCGTGTGCTGTCACCGTGTCACCCCCCATGTTCTGTCACTGTGTCACACCCCCCGTGTACTGTCACCGTGTCACCCCCATGGTGTTCTGTCACTGTCAACCCCTCCGTGTTCTGTCACCGTGTCGCCCAGAGCGCACTCGGTACTATTACCCCCCCCCCCGCTCAAGCAGTGTGGTGCCCAAAAGGGGGTGTGGTTTAATTTGAAAGGGGCGTGCCCTGGTGGGTCTTTTCTCTTTCGCTTCGGGGGCATGTCCAGCTTCCCCGAAGATGCTGGCTGCCCACGGAGACTGGACTGTGTGTGTGCCAACACTTATCTGTGACTCCTCGTGTTCTGTCACTGTGTCACACTCCCCGTGTCCTATCACTGTGTCACACCTTTCCCCAGGGGCCATAAGACACTGGATAATTTGCTTGCTGCGCAATAATTATCCTAAATAAAATGTTAATGTGTAAAAGGGGACTCTACCTTCCGTACTGTGTAAAAGGGAGCTCTACCTGCTGTAATGTGTGTAAGTGGCGCAATTTGAATAATGGAGACTATGGGTGGTCATTCCGAGTTGTTCGCTCGGTAAAAATCTTCGCATCGCAGCGATTTTCCGCTTAATGCGCATGCGCAATGTCCGCACTGCGACTGCGCCAAGTAAATTTGCTATGCAGTTAGGATTTTTACTCACGGCTTTTTCATCGTTCTGGCGATCGTAATGTGATTGACAGGAAATGGGTGTTACTGGGCGGAAACAGGCCGTTTTATGGGCGTGTGGGAAAAAACGCTACCGTTTCCGGAAAAAACGCAGGAGTGGCCGGAGAAACGGGGGAGTGTCTGGGCGAACGCTGGGTGTGTTTGTGACGTCAAACCAGGAACAACAAGCACTGAACTGATCGCAGATGCCGAGTAAGTCTGAAGCTACTCAGAAACTGCTACGAGGTGTGTAATCGCAATATTGCGAATACATCGTTCGCAATTTTAAGATGCTAAGATTCACTCCCAGTAGGCGGCGGCTTAGCATGAGCAAATCTGCTAAAATCCGCTTGCGAGCGAACAACTCGGAATGACCCCCATTGTGCAGCCTAATACGAATCTGTATTATTTTTTGTCCACACTCCTTCCACATGAAGGCACGTCCCTATATTTTTGGCAAGTGGGGGGAGCTGCTATTTTGTGTGTGGCCCTCGGATACTGACAGGAAATGTCAAGTGGCCCCTCAGCTGAAATAATTGCCCACCCCTGTGTTAAAGGGATAGATGAGCATGGCTCCATCTGTAAAGTGCACATATCATATAAACCAATGCTCCCCATAACGGTAAGAATTCTAACTGCATATACCATGAGTCTTCTAGTATGCTTACAAAGTAAAAATGCCCCCGCCAAGATCATCATTTTATTATAAATTTCATAACTTTGAAGTCCAGACACTTTTGAGAATGTTAGAAGTAGGCAATAAGTCAATTGTCGCTTGTACACACTGGAGCGAGGTCGGGACAAGTTGCTATTTTGTAACAACAAATTGCCTACATTGCACAGTGTCTACGGATGATTGGGTACTCCCTAACGATGGGCGCTAGGTTTGATGAGCTGCACATCAATCCTAGTGATATCGCTAGCAACCTTGTTTGTTCTAATGGAGTACGGTTCTTCATTAAAGTCATCCCAGTGAGCTGTAGGCTGGGCAGTGACGTGCAATGGGGGCAGAGTGAGCTGCAGGGTGAGTAGTGAGGTGTGATGGTGACAGTGTAAGCTGTGGGGTGGTTAGTTGCAGGGTGAGCAGCGAGGCGTCATGAGGACAATGTGAGCAGGCAGGGGAGGGGGGGAGTGAGCTGCAGGCTGAGCAGTGAGGTGGGATGAGGCACGGTGGGTAGTGAGATGTGATGGGGACAGTGTGAGCTGTGGGGTGGAGTTAGCTGCGTGGTGAGCAGTGAGGTATGGGGAAGTGAACTGCACGATAAGCAGTGAAATGTGACGGGAGTAATGTAAGCTGTTGTGGGGGAGTAAGCTGCAGGCTGAGCAGTGAGGCGTGATGAGGTCAGGGTGAGTAGTGAGATGTGATGGAGGCAGAGTGAGCTGTGGGGGAGCAATGAGGTGTGATGGGGCAATCAGAGAGATATGGAGAAAGAGAGTTACATTCCCACATGACTGGTCATTCCCACACATCACTAGTCACATAATAGGCCCTTCATAAATTTCAGCTCCAGATCCATGTGGACCTTAATAAGGCATTGGTCTATTTACTAAGCCTTGGATGGAGATAAAGTGCATGGAGATTAAGTACCAGCCAACCACCTCCTAACTGTCATTTTTGAAGCACAGCCTGTAACATGGCAGTTTGGAGCAAGGACGTGCAGTCAGGGGAGGCAGTGCCTCCCCTGTCATTACTGATTAAAATAATATAAAGAAGATATATATTCTGTGTCATAAGTATTTGCTTTATATTATCCTAATCATCCGAGTCCTGTGTAAAAGTGTTTGGGAGGCACCGACTGTGGTGCCTCCCTGTCAGATAGGGAAAGGTATGGGGAGTGGCGGGCGCGGGCGGGGCCTAGCAATGGGCATTAAAAGGCCATTGAAAAATCATGGGAAAGCGGCACCATTAGAGGTGCCGCTTTCACACAGGGACGTGCTTTCAACCCATGAAAGCACGCCCCTGTCAGTGAGGCCACAGTGATTGGCCAGCGGATCCGTCACTGGATCCGATGTCAATCACTGTTGTGGGCGCGGCGGAGGTGCTGGCAGCGTGGGTGCGGGTGGCGGGGGTGCTGGCGGCGTGGGTGCGGGCGGCGTGGGTGCGGGCGGCGTGGGTGCGACGGTGCGGGCGGCGTGAGTGCGGGCGGCGTTGCAGAGTTTGAGAAGCGGAGCGGTAACCCATTTCAAAAATGGCGCCTCAGCGTCATTTTTTAAATTGTAGATGGCCGCGGCGAGCCGTGATTGGCTCCGCCCCCTCTGGCTGACTTATATAAGTCAGCGCGAGGGAGCATCTGTCAGTCCGACGGCGGAGGAGGAGCGGAGAAGAGCTCCTGAAGGTTGAAGACGCCGGAAGTACTGGATGGGCGGCGGCTATGCAAAAGAGCTTAGCAGCCACCGCCCACCAGGTGAAGACGCTGGAAGCCCTGGGGAAGGCGGCGGCCATGCAAAAGAGCTTTAAGGCCGCCGCCTCCCAGGTGAAGACGTCAGAGGAATACGCTGGAAGCCCTGGGAGGTGGCGCCCCCCCAGGTAAAGACGCCTGAAGCCCTGGGGAAGCGGCGGCCATGCAAAAGAGCTTAAAGGCCGCCGCCCCCAGGTGAAGACCCTGTGCAATAAAACTTATTTTTTAAGACTGTGTGGTGTTTTTATTTTAATATTTTCTTTACAGTTGGGCAACAGGTGCCAGCAGGCCATTTATGTCCGGGCATGCTGGCACTTGTGGTTCTCCAAGTGCCAGCATGCTGGGGCAGGCTTGCTGGGACCTGTAGGCCACCTGTAAAGAACAATATTACTATTCTTTACAGGTGGACTACAGGTGCCAGCGGGCCCATTATGTCCGGGCATGCTGGCACTTGTGGTTCTCCAAGTGCCAGCATGCTGGGGCAGGCTTGCTGGGATCTGTAGGCCATCTGTAAAGAACAATTTTAACAATGAACCCCACACCCACTGCCACCAGGGGTGCGGGGCATAGCACTGGGCTATCAGCCCAGTGCTGGTTATTGCTCGGGAGGGGGACCCCATGTTTATTTTTTGGGGTCCCCACTTCCGAGGAATTCCAGCCCAGGGCTGACTAGTTTAAGGGGGGGGGGGGGTAGATTAATGCTATGGCAGGGGGACCCCATACCGAGTGTCTCCCCTGCTATGACATTACCCCCCCCCCCCCTCTGGCTAGTTCTGCCTGGTGCTGGTTTTGTGAATAAAGGGGGGGGGGGGGGGGGTGTTAGCTGCTTGTGCCTCCCCAGCCACTGACTTCACCGCACGCCACTGGTTTGGAGGAGATTGGCTGGTACTTTATCTCCATGCACTGTATCTCCATCCAACGCTTAGTAAATAGACCCCTCATCAGTGTACTGGGACACAAATTCCCATCAGTGTAAGAAGTTCATGGTCATTGTAATAACTGATCAGGTACATTTATTTAAAAATGAGGAGGAATAGGAGAATGCAGTTCTGTGCCAATGGGAACCCGTTACAACATCAAATGCAAATAACTGTGGTCCTGCTAACCCTGTGTCTCGCACTGAGGATGACACAAATACAGTCCAAACAGAAAAGAGTGCACTCACTAGGGTTCTTTTTCTTACAATAAAGTGTATTACTCGATTACTTACAGATCCATTTCACATCATAAAAGTCAACATTTCAGTCTGATCACAGACTTGCCCCCAATAGTAAAGAATAACACAAACACAAACATGTCTGTGTAATGCTTTACTGTTGTTGGGCAAGTCTTGGAAAAGGTCTGGAATCGTACAGAAACTACGGCCTTTTTGACATGAAATGGGTCGGAGCCAGGGACGTGCAGTGAGGTAAATGGCTCAGGAGGCTCTGGCTTGTACCAGAGCCAGATTTACACACAATTGCTTTTATTTACCAATGAGTGAGAAATTTCACTGTGAGTGATAAATTGCACCAGCCAATCAGCTCCTAACTTCCATGTCACAGGCTGGGTTTGAAAAACGACAGTTAGGAGTGGATTGGCTGGTGCAATGTATCACTCACAGTGAAATTTATCACTCATTGATAAATAAGGGCAGGTGCGTTTTGATTAGAGATGTGGAGAAAAGATAGGCAGGGGGGAGGCGCTGCCTCACCTGCCATAGACTTTTAACTCCAGTTTTTAAATTTTAAATTGATTAGAATAACACAAAGAAGATATTTCTAGCAAACGTTAGTATGACAGGAATGGCTCTGCCTCACCTCACCGCACGTCACTGGTCTGTGCATAATAACATAATAAACTTTATTGGAAAAGAGAGAGCCTGATTTCTGATGTTCCCCACCACAAAACCCCCTTGTACTGTACCTGTCGTCTATTATCTATATTACAACTGACAGAACACAAACAGAAATACAGATCAATTACATAGTTTATGTAAAGTACAATAATATATATATATAACAAGAATCAAACACATATACAGAAAGTAACGATAGGTGGAGTTTAACATATATAAAACCCCACTTAGCATCCTTGATTGTGCTGTGTTTGTGCTCACGCTCTATGCTGCCTCACTAACTACTGCCACTGCTATGATAGCCATGTCCTGAAGAAGTGACACTTTGTGCATGTTGTGACTGCCCATGTACATACAGTATCTGTGACACTCATACAGGTCACTGTGTCATACAATGTCACCAGTGATTTGTGCTATACAGAGCAGTGTGTGTTTTCATAACTAAAATATCTGATCAGCATCTAATACTAGTGGAACATTTTTCCTGGAGCTTTTTCCTGGGACGTGGTCACCTATTGTATACAGGTTTGCTCCGTGACATAGAGGTATAAGCTGTTTCCTTGTGGATTCACTGTTGTACTCAGATATGTGACTGCGCAGCCCGTAACCTTCCACTTGTGCTGTGCTGTCAGGGCGCACTTTCACCAGCCCTATGCCTGGTGTAAGAGATCTGTCTGATAACGGCATTCTGTGTACACACAGCTCAGCCTACATGCAAGCGCCCCCGTTACACCCAGTTCTGCTCCATCAGACACAAATGTAGTTCAGGGGCGGATCCAGAAGAAAATGATAGGGGGGCACCATGGAAGGGGCAAGTACATTTGCGTGCGGCTTCGGTGCATGTGAGGTGGCACTTCTTATACAATGCCCACAGTTGTAGCGCTCATTATGCAATGTCCACTGTACTGGTAGTGCCCCTTATATAGACCAAATACTAGTGGTGCCCCTTATGCAATGCCCGTATTGCCCCCAGTAGTAATGTTGCCTGTAGTAATGCCCCCAGTCATTTAGCGCCCTAATAGTTATTCCCCCAGTGGTAATGCCCCTGCAGTTATGACCCCAGTAGTTTACCCCCGCCCCCTTTAGTTTAGCCTCCCAGTGGTAATGCCCCCAGTAGTTTGCCTGCTTGTAGTTTAGCCACCAGTAGTAATGCCCCATTGTAGTTTAGCCCCTGTAGTTATGCCCCCCTTGTAGTTTAGCCCCAGTAGAAATGCCCCCAGTAGTTTGGCCCCTGTAGTTATCCCCCAGTAGGTTGGCCCCTGTAGTTATGCCCCCAGTAGTTTGGCCCCTGTAGTTATGCCCCCAGTAGTTTGGCCCCCCCTGTAGTTTTAGCCCCCCAAGTAGTAATGCCCCTGTAGTTAAGCCGCCAGTAGTAATGCCCCTGTAGTTACGCCGCCAGTAGTAATGCCCTCCTGTAGTATGCCCCCAGTAGTTAGCCCCTTTGTAGTTGGCCCCCAGTAATAATGTCCCCCAGTAGATGCCCCCCAGTAATAATGTCCCCCAGTAGTTTGCCCCCAGTAGATGCCCCCCAGTAATAATATCCTCCAGTAGTTTGCCCCCAGTAGTAATGCCCCCTAGGAGTTTGCCCCCAATATATGACCCCCCAGTAGTAATGCACCCAGTAGATGCCCCCCAGTAATAATGCCCCCAGTAGATGGCCCCCAGTAAAAATGTCCCCCAGTAGCTGCCCCCAGTAGTAATGCCCCCAATAGATGACCCCCCAGTAGTAATGCCCCCAGTAGATGCCCCCCAGTAATAATGCCCCCAGTAGTAATGCCCCTTGTTGATGCCCCCCCAGTAGTAATGTCCCCCCATAGTTTGCCCCCAGTAGATGCCCCCGCTGCACTAAGGAAGAAAAAACCATCATACTTACCGAGCCCCGTTCCCGCTTCCAGACTGCTGCAGTCCTCCTCTTGCCATCCGCTCCTCAGCACTATGAGAGAGACGTCATGACTGACGTCTCTCCCATAGTGCACGCCGCACAGTAACAGCGCCGGAAGCCGGAGCTCAGTACTGAGCTCCTGCCTCCGGCTGCCGCTGTGCAGGGAGACGGGCACCCGCTGGTAAAACAATCTCAGCGGGCGCCCGTCATCTCCCTGTGTGGCGCCGGCGCCGGGAGGGGACGGAGGCCACAAATGACAGGCGGGGCACGGGCCCGAGTGCCCCCCCCCCCCCTGGATCCGCCACTGGTGTAGTTTATAATTAGATTTTTTGTGATTTTTTTTTTTTTTTTTTTTTAGAGGGTTTGAGGTAGATATACAACCAGGAGCAATTGTGTGTATATATTTCTATAAACATATATTTGAATAGCCCTAAACAGCTATAAAAAGTCACCAAAGTACTATCTAATTCTAATGGGTATATTACAGGGGTTAATTTATGAATAGGATCACATACAAAAAAAAATAAAATTATGGCATAAGAGAGGAGGGGGTCAGTGTGAAGACTCCATGCAGGCCCCCTCCTCTCTCGCAGGTAGCCATATGAGTAGACTTTGACACTATGTCAGTGCCTACTTCACCCGCGCCATATTCCTGGTGATTTCTCTACTGCACATGCACAAATCGCCAGGAAAATGGCTGCTATGGTATTTTCTGCCAATGCAGAGGTGAGAATACTATATGGGTGCAGACAGGGGCGTATCTAGAGAGGAGAGGACCCGTGTGCAGTCTCCGTGTGTGGGCCCACTCCTCTCCCGTAACCGGCAGCGACGCTGTTAGCTCTCTGAGCACTAGAGACTCTGGCACAGTGCCAAAGTCTACAGTGCATGCGCTGGTCTCTAGAAGTATGGCGCAACAGTCATTTTTTTGGAGACCTGCGCATGCGCTGTAGACTCTGGCACTGTGCCAGAGTCTCTAGTGCTCAGAGTGCTAACAGCGTCGCTGCCGGCTACGGGAGAGGAGGGGGCCCACACACGGACACCGATGGACACCAGAAAGGTAAGTATACAAGAAGTGAGTGCAATGTGTGTGGTGTGGGCCTCCTCTGGACCCCGGGGGCCCATGTGCACCGCACACACTGCACCTATTATAGATACGCCACTGGGTGCAGAGTTTGTGGTGTGGGCTCCTCCATACCCTGAGCCCATGTGTGCCGCACACCCATCACCCATTATAGATATGCCACAATCCCCCCAAAAAACCTTTAGTCCTGACATTTGCCTTGATTTATAAAGCAAAATTACAGCAGTGGTGAAGTAACATACGTACGCACAATCTGTGGGGAGGATCTGTGCATGCTATGGGAGATCCCTGCAATGTGCCCACACTCTAAGGGAGAGGTGCACTGTGCTTCATTTTGCTGAGCAGTTCAGACTAGAAATTCTCTTTTCTGGAGTGAAATGACTAAAATGAGGTGTAGGGAAGGGGACGGTAACTGGTTAGTGGCTTTCCTTGCTGTGCAGAGAACAGAAGGCTATTGCCACTCTTTAAAATGCTTTGAATTATGCAACGACCCAGAGCTGGCAGACACCGGGTCCCTTCCTACTGTATACCTCTGATGGCTCATTTTGTGCCTACATGTTGCAGTTGAGAAGCACATTTCCAGATGCACTACAGGAACATAATAAAGCACTTCACACACATAATTCACCCATGTAGTGAAGACCTGAAGACCCCCTCACCCACATGATGAACTTAAGCCATAGATGTGTATGCAATGCATATGCAATGGGGAGACACCGCACATTACTTCCCAATTTTGTATATATGGGGGATATTCAATTGTTTGAAAAGTCAGTTAAGTGTCTGTTTTTTCCTATTGAATAGACAGGAAAAAACAGACACCCAACCGACTTTTCAAACAATTTAATTCCCCCCATAGAGTTGCAGAACAGATTTGGATGTACAATTTCAGAAATGTAAAGGGTGTTCCTGGACGGTGACTAAGAGGTGACTGGGGTACGGAGATGTTGCACCTTATGGTAGCTACACAGGCGTGTTACCGGCATGAAGCTGAAAGAAATTGTGTACAGAGATCCCCAACCTCTCACATACTGTAGGAGGTCACACTCAAGTGAAGAAACTGCACCTGACATAGACCTAGTGCAAGATTCAATGGTGCAACTAAAGGCTCACCAGAGAAGCGAGGACTGTGTTGTGGCCATCTCAGTCCTTGCATATTTGGAGAAATTGGCAAATGTGTGTGGGGAAGGGGGGGTGGGGAGTAAGGTGATTCCAGTTGCCCTGAAATCCCCCTCCCCCTCCAAGCTAGCAGCTCAAAAAGTGTCCAGATATTGTATAATATGACTTTACTATAGTTGCTGTCACAGAATGCAGTATATGGGATGGATCGGAGCTGCTGCACATGCTCAGTGACAGCAGCTTTTCCTATACGTCTGGCAGGCTACTGTATGCTTGCTCTAAAATTAAGCATATGGCAATCGGCCACCAGATATCCTGTGCTTGCCCCTGGGACTCATGGATGTACACCAGGGATGGACTTTGTAGTGTCATTAGCTAAAGTTGCAGACGCAACTGCGGCAAATGATGCAAGGGTAGCAGTGACCTAGAAACAGGTGCATAGTGCATGCTGTCACAAAGTGTTTTCCCCCTGGCCTCCTTATCTCTTTTCCCCCAAAACATAATTGCATTGTGTGCTGCACCCATTTGTGCACAGCAAACCTAAGAGGGGCTCAGGGCATACCTCCCAACATTCTGACAGGACAAAGGTGCCGACTATTGAGACAGTGAGACAGATTCCTCAAATTGAGACCATGCAACTTAAATTGGGACAGTGGGATCAATAACTTAAGTGCACTTTTAGTTTCCAGAGCTGTCTCCCAAGAGTGAAGGTAAGATGTGTGTCTCGAAGTACTCCAGGTGGACCACTGATGAGTTTTCTGGTTTGCATCGGGTGCACTTTGTTTCTATTACTGTCAATTACAGTGATCACGTAATTGGAAACCATGGCAATGTCTCGACATCCTCAGGTCATGGAGGTCTAATTGGCTGTCCACTTGAATCAGCCACAGGGCCCTGCGGCTGCTTATATACAGCAGCAGAGATTAACGCCCAGTCGTGACTACAGCCTATGTACAGAGGGGAACAATGTGAGCAACAATACACTGTACAGTTAAATTAAACCGCATGAATTTCTGGTCAATCACAGTGTGACTTAAGTGTTCATGTCTTGTAGTCAAAGAAAAAGCATTCACCAATATCAGAAGTATGACTTGAAGAGAAGTCTTGAAAGGTCATGCGTATATATAGAAGCATCTGGGAAAATGTTCTGTACAGAACTGTCTGCAGGTTTCAAATAATTACACTAATGGAATTTTCAGAGACAGATGTTATTTTCAAAGTGGAATAACAACGGTCACTTGTGAAAAGTATATCAAATAAACCAAAATAGCACCTTTTCATTGATGTTCCATCTGGTGCTGATGCTACATTAGTGAGGCTTTATTAAAGGAACATACAACTAAACCTGGTAAACTTCTAATCATTCCAGAATTGTTATTTGGGCAAAGACACAAAGCAGTCAAATTAATTTGTAGATATATAGGAGGATATTCAATTAATGATGTTTTTTCAACCAGTCGGAAAAAAAACGTCACTTTTCACCCATTTTTAGGTCGAATTTACAATCGACCTATTCAATGCCCGTGCCGTTTTTTCAATTGGGCAAAAAATCTGGCATGGGCGAAACCATATGGATCGGTGAATTCGCTGCCGATACATGCGTTTTGACGAATTTGCCGGCATTTTCGCCCGTTTTTAGGTTTCTGTTTTCACCCATGCCACTTCGACAGAAAAAATACCCCGAAAAGGCATGAGTGAAAATGGATCCAAAAACGGGTGAAAATGCCCGCTATTAAATACACATAGGTCGAATTAATGCAGATTTTCTGATTATCCCCCATAGTGTATTCCAGAATTGGATACTATTGATGTGCAAAGCGTCAGGACTCCTAATGGGCATGACTCAGCTTGCTGGATTGATCGGTAGTAAATGGACTGTATCTCCTAACCCTGTGGTTCTCAACCTCGGTCCTCAAGTACCTCCAACAGTTCATGTTTTCCAAGTCACTGAGCAGTTGAACAGGTGTATTCATTACTCACTGACACTTTTTAAAAGACCCACAGGGGGAGTAAATTATTTTCACTTGCATATCTGTGAGGAGACCTGGAAAACATGAACTGTTGGGGATACTTGAGGACCGCGGATGAGAACCACTGTCCTAACCTATGCATTGGTTATCCAACGTAATTAAATTACTGGCTTTAACATATATTTTATATGGAAAGTGTCTTATATGGATTTGGAGCAGTGCTTTATAGTGACAGCCCAGTAAAAGTACTGTTTGTAATATTTTCTTCAGAAGATAGACTGTAGGGTTGATCCAGTAGATGTTGGTCCATCCATCGAGGTAAAGTATTTGGTATTCATCTCAGAGTCTGCTAGCTGCTTGCTGTTCTTATCTCTCCTTGTCAACAGACAACGTATTTTTTGGAGACAGTTGCGCATGTCCTCTTTAAAGGATGGGGTGTACAGGCCATACACAAGAGGATCAGTGCAGGTGTGAAGGAGACCAAAGAGGAACAAGCTATGATGAACATACTCAGGGGTCAGGAGGATCATCTCTGGATGGAACCAGTACCATATGCCTAACAGATAATATGGAGTCCAACAGACCATGAATGAAACGACAATAACCAATGTCATCTTCAATGTTTTCAGCCTTGCTTTTGAGATGAGGTCATTCTTACTCCTTGCAAGTTCTGGAAATAAAAAACACATCAATTATAAAGTGTTTGCATTCCAATGGACATATCATCCAGAGGGACTTAACTGCAGACAAATACATTTACCATTGCTCCAAACTGCTCGAATCACACAGTATAATGAATAATTTACAGAACAGGTACTCCAGAACCACATTGCTGTCGTCTTGTGAAAACTAAAATATGCGACTGTATCTCTGTGGAAAGCTTTCATAATTGCTTGAAATCTGAACACACTGAGCGACACCTGCACCTTCAAATATATTCGAGGCCAAGAAAAGTACTGCAGCTTTTGCCTCCCAAAACTATTTTTATTGTGAAACCCCCAAATAATGAATAAAAATTAGTATATGTTGCAATACTGTAGACTAGTGGTTCCCAAACTGTGTGTCTAGGCACCCTGGGATGCAGAGGAGCTCTTGCAGGGGTGCCTCAGGTTGCTGGTCCAGGACCAAATCAAATTATTTATGGTCAATGTGATAGGCAAAACAGTGCTAGTGGCTGACAATCATCTGTACACCACCACCACCACCACCACCACCACCACCACCACCACCACCACCACACAACTGACCCTAAGGTACATACAGTAGGTAGGTACAATTAATATAACATTTTTTTCAAAATGTATCAATAATATTTTTTTATCCTAGGGGTTACATGAAAAAAATGCTGAAATTCTAGGCTGCCGTGATGTAAGAAAGTTTAGGAATCACTGCTCTAGACCATTTCTATCTTATGCCAATTATCATTTATACAGTTCCACCATAGGTGTTTCTATAATGGGTGCAGTGTGAGCGGTGCCCCAGGGGGGCCCACACTTCACACCCCACACCCATATAATATACTTACCCCTCCGGAGTTCCACTGCGATTTTCGAGTGATTTGCGCATGCGCACTAAAGATGTCCCCGGGAACAAGGCGCCTTATTTCCGGAGACCTGCGCATTTTGTCAGTGTCTGCTTGCTGCTGGAGAGGAGAGACCCACAATGGAGGATGCACGCGGGTCCTCTCCTCTCTTTAAATGTGCGCCACTATAAAAAACACTTTCCTGAGTATAGTAAAACATTCACAGCAGTCCCTGCCTCACTGGCGCTTATAGTCTAAGGAGTCTATAAAATACATTGCCCAGAACACAGAGAAAGAGTAATTCTAATGCTTTCTAGGCCAGGCAGTTGTCAAGGGGGTGCTGCCAGATCAAGCATTTGTACTAGAGACAGAGACGTGAACTTCCAGTTTCAGATTTAAGTAAAAGATGTTTTTTAAGAAAGATAAAGATAGAAAAATGAAATTGTAAATAAAAAACATATGCAAACTATGCTTTATTTTAATAGTAAAAGCTTTTTCCTTTGGGAACCAATGAACATTGCAGCCGCATCCTGGATGTGATTGACAGCGGCAGGTGTTTGCAGGGCGGCGACACGTCTTGGGGGGGGGGGGCCGTGTCAGGTCGAACAGGGGCGGGCCGAGACCATTTTCGGGACGGTTGTGTGATGTCACATGCAACCGGTCTAATTTTAAAAATGGTGGCGGACTGTTTGACAGCGCATCCAGGCTGCACTGCTAGGGGTCAACCTTAAATGACGCATCGGGAGGCAGCCCGTCACACATTCTGGGTGACCTTGCCCGGTGCTGGGTGGCTCCCGGCATGTGAGGAGATGGACGCAGATCTGGCTGCGTATGCAGAGATCTGCGTCCATCTCTAAATCAGCTCCAATATCTGTCTTGATCTTCTTTCATACATAACTGCACAAAGCAAAATACCATTGTTGTTATTATTGTTATATAAAAGAGAGCTATAACTATCATTGGCTTATGTAGGGTTGTTAGACCTGTGTTTGGCTTACATTGCTGCACCGCAGAGCCAGATGTAAATCTCTGCTGCAAGTAACCCTTGGTATACTGTAAGATCTCAACTGCTTTTCTCTGCACCCTGTCAAAGTCGAAAAATATTGCAGTACACACATCACGTACAAACTACACACAGATGGCCTCCGCGCGTGTACTTGTTCTGCCGTGCGTGCGCACATCCGCAATTTGCGTATGGTCGCTTCCGCGGTCCTGTGCATTAGCACGTGGTATGAGTATTTATGGTAGAGTTTGTGAACGCATGGAAGGCTATCAAAACACATTACATATTTAATCCAAATAGTACACATTTTACACATAGCCTCCCTGCACCACATCAGTAAGTAACAGCAGTTTAAATGGTAACAGAACAAAGGGATTCACCTTTACAGGATAGGAGGGGACAGAACAAGGTTATAAGGTGGTGTTTGGTATCCAGCTGAAGGGTATTTTAAGGGTAACATTCCGGTGTTGGTTTGAGAAAGATCGCATGTTCCTGCGGATAGTTATGTGCAGGAGGAGAATATAGATATAAACTGTATTTACTGTACATTTGGTATGCGGCGGGAATCCAGAGGAGACCGCCTACAAGAGCAGTTGGAACAGACATCGCCTACCTATTCAAACCGACCTATGACCTCTCCTGTACTGTAAATGACCATCCCTGTGTCCAATGGACAAAGAGATTACAGTATCCATTGTGTTAAGTTTTGGATGAATTGTATAAAGAGAGCCTGCTGCAGGCCTGGTCAGACACAAGACTCACAAAGTTATCTATTAGATGACCGAGGACCGGACCGGGTAGCGCGGCGAATCCACTCACGTATGTACCATTGAATGTAGCCATTATTCTGTTGTATTGTATTGTATATATTGTAACACCCTTTCAGCAATAATATGCTGTGGTGTCGGAACCCAGTGGTTTAACTACAGACTGGTGTCGTGTCTTTCTTTCCCTGCTAAGGTTTAAAGTGTAATAGCATCGCACTGCATTGCTGCATGAGGTTTAAAGTGTATTAGTATCGCATTGCATTGCTGTATAAGGTTTAAAGTGTATTCATTGGGTGTGCGCGCGCTGTGTGTACTTTGTACCGTCAGCGCGGCGTTTGTACGCCAAGTCCATACACGGTACGGGACTCTACGCTAACAGCGTAAAAGGTGCGTAGAGTGTGTAATAAGTTTAGCGGCCGCAGCGGCTCCATGGTAAAGTGTATTTAAAGTGTGTATAAGGTATAGCTTTTCATTCCTGTATATAAATCAGCATTATCAATTGGGGGGTCCGTCCGGTTTTCCACATACTCACAGCCTAACAGGTCACAGCAGACTTAATCTATCAGCAAAAGGGTGGACAGAAAGTATCCTACGTATCCTTTTCCTGGTCGATGGATACACTGAAAACCCTACTTATTTGCTGATTGCTCTGTATGGTTTGTAGAGATGCTGGTAGAACCCGTAAGGTAAACAGAAAAAAAGCTATTTAAAAATCTGTGAATTTATTTTTTGGCGCCAAAAGCGTACACAGCACCCATACTCTTTGTATACCCTCACATTGTTGCCATAGCATTCAGATTGCTAGATTCATTTAGACCTGTGTGAAACCGGAGATATTTGTTGCTATATAGTTAAAACTAAAATAAATATTTAAGGAAGTAAGCGTAAAGCACAAACGCAGTCTGGCCTAGTTGTAAAGGTTTATACAGAAAGAAACTGTGTTGTGTTTAGTGGGCAATAGTAGTTTTATTGCTCACATTTATAGAGTTGTATGATTTGTGCTATTGCGGACGTACGGTTTTGTACACGTGTCTCGGACAAAGTACGGAACTGCACACGCGGCGTAAGAGACATGCACGGTCGCGTGTTTACGCAAATTGCGTAAGAGTATGGGCGCTAAGTACAAATTACACAATAGTTCGTTTAGTTTAAAGGTGGGACAGTAGCCATGCTACAATAGCACAAAACTACCCGGTTTCTAAAAAAATTTAGTATAAAAACAGAATTTAGTATAAATAATTTTTATTTAAATTGCCTCGGGGGGACTTCCGGTTCCGGCTTCATGCTGTGAAGACACATCACAGCAGAGCTCCGGTGTTCCCCGACTACGGCACCGTTATAACGGCTGTTTTAACAGCCTCTGTGAGCCACAAATACCACCAGCGTCTCTGCGACCCCGTTCTGCGAGCCTCCTGCGGCTGTGACCTTTTTACTACGAGCCGCTCTCCTGCCGAGGAAAGCTCCCGCCAGCCGACGTGTCATCGCGGCTGCTCTCCCGGAGCTCCCAGTGTGACAGGCTGAGTGGTACAGCCTATAGTGACCCTCACAGTTGCGGGAGCCGCCGCCAGCGAGAGCCGCCGAACACGGCCACGGCACCCAGCTCTCACAAGGTCAGGAGCGGTAACCTAACAACCGCAGCAGCGCCATTTTATGTGAGTCATCTGGTGTTTGTTATCACACTGTCACTCCTTGCTGCTGCAGAGACCCTCAGTCAGACGACAGATTCCCGCTGAGGAATCTAAGGTGAGCCACCTCTGATTAACCCAGTTCATTATTGCTAGTCAGTCATCACACCTCAGGCCGATATCCAAGGTTTCCTAAGGTTTCTCAAAGATAATACAGGATAGAAGCCCAACTTCTGCGGCTCCCAGACGCCACACTATAGTCTCTCCCAAAAGACTCCTTCCACACGTCATCTAGCTTTTTCTCACTTCACTGAACCAGCGAATTATTAACTGTGCTCCTGTTTCCCGTTTCCTCTATACCTATTATTACTGATGGACCGGTTTCTATCCCCCAATTCTGCAGCCAAAGCCCTACCTTCCTTCCTCCCTGTTCGTCAGGAAAAAAGGAGAGCCAATTCAACCATGGCTCCTGGAATTACCACCCCTCCCTCTTCTCCAGCTCCTAAAAAATTGATTGCTTCACAATCTCTCTCATGCTCCCCATCAACTGGTCGATCTCCTGATTCACCTATTACACATGCGGATCTGACAGAGGCCATAACACAAGCTATATCTCCATTGCTGTCGAAAGCAGTTTCAGATATTTCGCTCCAGTTGCAACATCTCTCACACAGAGTCTCTGTTAATGAAAATAGAATTGGAGGTCTCTGCCATGATATGGCTGATGTTCAGGGCTGTGTCAAACGTCTTGAAAAAGAGAATTACTAGTTATGGATGAAGCTGGACGACGCAGAAAATAGGTCCAGAAGAAATAATATACGGCTGGTAGGCCTTCCGGAATCGGTGAAGGGGGATAGTCTCTCTCAATTTGTCCAAGTGACGCTTCCTACCCTCTTAGGTATCGCTGACACCTGCAAAGATTTAGTAATTGAACGTGTGCACCGTGTTGGACCTCTGCCCCGCTCTTCCGAGGGTCGCCCTAGGGTTACACTGTTCAGATGCCTCAATTATCTACACAAGGTTGCCATTTGGTCTGCCTCCAGAAAGATTCGTTCTATACAGTGGGAAAACAATCGTCTGCTCATTTTTTCAAGACTTTTCTGCAGAATTATCGAGAGCTAGGAAGGCCTTTAACCCTATATGTTCAAAGTTGGTGTCCGCCAAACGAAAATTCTCCCTACTTTATCCAGCGAAGCTTCGTATTTACGATGGCGACAAACACCTGGATTTCTCTACTCCGGAGGATGCAGCGTCCTATCTCCAAGAAGGGTCTACTGACGACCATAATGACATCGCTGATGTCGCCCCTATCCCTGACTCTTGACTCCCAGGTCCAACTCATAATGCCTTAATAATGATGGTTACCCCCTTCTTCTAGTTCATTTCTAATAATTAAGTTTAAGTTTCGATGTGCTTCAAAGCATGTGATAGTTACCAATATGGTGGACTAAGTCCCACTTGGTCGCATATTTGTTTTCTCTTCCTGTACAACATATGTACGGGGAGTTTACGTAAAGTTTGATTTTTGTTTTCAGGCTATCTTATGCCTTTTTGGTAACCGCCACAACTGTTTAAGCTTAATGATGTTCTCATTTAAAATCAATATATTGCTAAATGTATATTAGGCTTATTGTTACATCCTGTGGCTTAGCTCTATCTTATTTTTGAATATAAGTATTCTCAGGTGCCGTTGTCGGGAAACCACCTGGAGCATTGTTCCGGAATAGAAATAATGCTTAGATTAATTTCAGTCCTCATAATGTTTTTTTGGTCCGGAAGTTTGTTTGCTTATCAAACATTTACCATTTGTTTTTGTATGTGTTCTTTTTCCCCCCATGCCACTCCCCTCCCCATCCCCACATCCTACTCCCGCTTTCTGATCTATTTACTTGATTTAAGGTTGAGCCTCTTATTTTTTTACCCTCACTGGCCATTCACATGATGGACCTAAAAATTGGTACGCTGAATGTTGGTGGGATTAATTCTCCGGCTAAACGTCGCAAAATCCTCTTATATCTATCCAAGTCAAATATTAATGTTGCATTTCTGCAGGAAACTCATTTAACTCAACAAGAGTCCTTGAAATTACAGATGTCACATTGGTCCCTTATAGCAGCGGCTCCATTTAACTCTAAATCTAGAGGAGTAGTCCTCTTGGCAAAACGTAACCTTAACATTATAGTACTATCCTCTGACATAGACCCTAACGGCCGATTCTTAATCACTAAACTCTCTATTGATTCACGTGTGTTAATCCTCTGCAATGTTTACGCTCCCACTACTTATAAAAAATCTTTCTTTCAGATGCTAGTAGCTAAATTAACCCTATTCTCCAATGATAATCTTATTGTGTGCGGTGATTTCAATCTAATTTCTTCTAATTATTTAGACCGCTCTAATACCTCTAGGGACCCTCAACACCTCCCTAAACTTGGCATATCTTTTTTTTCTGATTCCTTGCAACTGATAGATATTTGGCGTGCACTCAACCCGATTGAAAGGGAATTTTCCTGTCACTCCTCCGCACACAATACTTTTTCCAGAATCGATTATGTGTTTATATCCCAACACCTCTTCCCATCGGTTTCAGATTCAGTCATCGAACCCATTGTTATCTCTGACCACGCTTTGATCTGGTTTTCATTCACTCTTCACCCTTCCCGTACCCAGTCCCCTCAATGGAGATTTCCCTCTCACCTTTCTAACTCCAATAAATTTTGCGACTTTCTGCTGGCGACCTGGGACTCCTTTTACTTTTCAAATGAACCGCATTCAGAATTAGATCCCCCTTTATTTTGGCAAACTGCCAAATCGGTACTTAGGGGAAACATTATTTCATACTCCTCGGCCCTGAAGAAACAATATGCTCAATCATATTTAGAGATGCAACGTGCCCTTTCTTCTGCCTATCAGGCCTTCAAAACTCACCCCACTCCGTCTAACAAATCTTCCTATTTAACATTAAAACTCCAGTTTAATGAGTTTCTTTCTTTGATGGGAGATAAATATAAATTTAAAGTAGATTTTCGGTTTCACAAGTTCGGAAATAAGATAGGTAAACTTCTAACAAATATTCTGAAAGGCACCTCACCCCCTATGTTAGTACATCCTCTAAAGCTCCCTGATGGTTCTTTAACTACTGACCCCCAACATATTACATCTATAATGAAATCATTCTATGAAACATTATATTCTGGTCAGTCTCCCCCCTCCGACGGTAATCACCATTCCTGGTCCTTTCCCCCATTACCCCAAATTTCTTCTGAATTTACTGAATCCCTAGTTAACCCCATTACTTTAGAAGAAGTTCGTTCAGCTATTAGCCACCTGAAACTCAATAAAGCTCCGGGCCCCGACGGCTTTTCTAATGAGTTTTACAAACTTTTAATTGACAAAATTGATAAACATCTTCTGGATCTGTTTAACTCAATAATTAATTCAAAATCTATTCCCCTTTACTTTAATAGTGCCATAATTAAAGTCCTTTTGAAGCCGGGACGAGACCCCTCCCTCCCTGGTTCCTACCGCCCAATTTCTCTATTGAATTCAGATTATAAAATTTTTGCAAAAATCATAGCCGACCGACTAAAATTCTCCCTCCCTCACATAATCCATCCAGACCAATCCGGGTTCATTTGGGGCAGACATTCTGTGACTAATGTACGCAAGGTTCTCTCTGTAATCCAACATCTGAAATTTCATCCCTCTTCATCACATAATATTGTACTAGCCTTAGACGCAGAGAAGGCTTTTGACCTTTTAGAGTGGCCACACCTTTTTGGATCTATGCACCATTTCGGCTATCCCTCTTCCTTCATCTCTTTTATCCAGACCCTTTACACCTCCCCGACCTCTCAGCTATATTGTAATGGTTACTTATCCACTCCATTCGCAGTTTCTCGAGGTACACGTCAGGGATGCCCCCTTTCTCCATTACTCTTCGCCATCGCTATTGAGCCACTGGCAATTTCTATCAGGAACTCTCCTTCCATTCACGGTATTCCAGTTGGGAATATCCCATTAAAACTCGCTCTATATGCAGATGACCTCTTACTTTTTCTGTCTAACCCTTTTATCTCCTTACCCTCTTTGTTTTCTTTGATATCCAATTTTGGTGCTCAATCAGGATTTAAGATAAACATGTCCAAGTCAGAAATCCTAACGTTAGAAGGTGTTAGGGTCTCCTGCCCTGTGCTGCCACGTCGTCATGGCAACCGGGAGACAAGTGCTAGCGGAGTGAACTGAGCGCAGCTGATACTCCGGTTCGGGTCTTTTGCTGTGCAGTGGTTATAGGCTCTGTGCATGGCAGGGGATCCGGTGCTGGTTTTTGTGTTCACAGTCTGTGAGGTCTGAGTGGGGCGTGGACAGCACCTGCTTTATAAGGCCTCTTCTCAGGGTAAGCAGATGCTGCTGAATCTTTGTTGGTTAGTCAGTTTCTGAAAGTTAGCCAGTACTGTGTAGCTTTGTATTTGTTTGTTGCTTACTGCAAATAGGCCTGGGGATTTGGTATTACACTCTGCCAATCCAGACCTAGCAGTAAGACTGGAGTCAGTCGTTTAGCTTGCTGGGGTTCTGTTACTACTCTGTGAACTTAGCAAGTTTGCGGCTGTATTCTAAGACTTGCCTGTCTAATCCTGTCTCACTTTGCTAGGTGTCAGGGGTCAGTTTAGTGGCAGTAAGCTGAACCTGTGCACTGCAAGTGAGAATTAGGATTGTGGAGACTCTCCTTGTGTCTATCATTCCATCTCTGACCAAGGAGTTTACTGCCACACCCGTTGGTAACCCTTTAGGGTTTTGCTGTTGCCCTTAGCAACAGCATTTCGGGTTCTCTACGTATTAAAACACAACATCTTGCTTTTCTCATCTGAGCAGTTCTAATACAAGGGAGATACCCAGTTCCTTAGCCTCTGGGCTTCTCTGTTCACTTTGTGTGTATTTTGTTACCCTATCACCTTCTGTGTACGTTATGTCATATTCCCCAGTCTGTCTGTAAGTCCATTTGTTTTGCATAACAGTTCAAACACCAGTACATTCCTGCAGGCACTGGAGTGCATAACAGTCCTGACACCAGTACTTTCCTGCAGGCACTGGTGTGCATAACATATTCAGCAGCCTAATACTCCTGTTGAAATTTTGTGGGAATATGGAGCATACCCCTCAAAATACGTTGCAACAGGTGGTTGATCAGGTGCAGGTCCTGACTCGACAATTTAATGATTTGTCCATTAAAATGCACACCTCCCAGGCTGCTGGCGGAGCTCCCGCAGCAGCAGCACCTGCAGGGGTTAAGGAGCCGAAAGTAAATCTCCCGGATCGTTTTTCTGGAGATCGCTCGCAGTTCTTTTGTTTCAAGGAGAGCTGCAAGCTATACTTCCGGCTTAGGCCTCAGTCTTCTGGGTCGGAGATTCAGCGGGTGGGCATAGTGATTTCCTTGCTACAAGGAGACCCACAGGTCTGGGCATATGGGTTGCAGCCTGACTGTCCGTCGCTTAAAAGTGTTGATGCTTTTTTTACGGCACTGGGCATGTTGTATGATGACCCTGACAAGACGGCCTCAGCCGAGGCTCAGATTTCGATCCTTAAGCAAGGGCGAAGGCCAGTTGAGGTTTACTGTACGGAGTTTCGGAGGTTGGCCCATGATACCCAGTGGAATGACCCAGCCCTGAGACACCAGTACCGAAGAGGTCTTTCTAACCAGATAAAGGACCAACTGGTACAATATCCCTTGCCTGATAGCTTGGATCAGCTCATGCAGTTATCCATCCGGGTGGATAGACGGCTGAGAGAGCGTAGGCTTGAAAGGGAGACTGAGATTTCCTTCCTTCCCAAGGGATCCTCAGACTCTGAGGAATTTTCCGAGGAGCCTATGCAGATTGGGGCTACCCGCCTCTCCTCGCGTGAGAAGACGCGGAGGAGACAGCAGGGGTTGTGTTTGTACTGTGGGAATAAAGGTCATGTGGTAGTATCATGCCCAGAAAAGCCGGAAAACTTCAGGGCCTGAGGGTGATGGGAAATATCCTGTCAGGCCAGAAGTCAGAATTTCCCAAGAAGACTTTTACCATTCCGGTGACCTTGAAGATCCTCGGTCAAACTGTCAAGACTGAGGCCTTTGTGGACAGTGGGGCCGACGGGGTTTTTATGGACCGCCAATTCGCCCTGAAACACTCTGTTCCCTTAGTACCCTTGGCATCGGAAATTGAGATTTGTGGGTTAAACGGGGAACCATTATCCCAAGGTAAAATTACCTCTTGCACTAGCCAGATTTCTTTGTTTATTGGAGCCACACACTCTGAAAAATTGTCCTTTTATGTGACTGTCTGTACTTTTGCCCCATTGGTGTTGGGGTTACCCTGGTTAAGGGCCCACAATCCTCAATTTGACTGGGTCTCTGGGGAGATTCTTAGTTGGGGTACTGATTGTTTCAGGAGTTGCTTGAGCCTTCCAGTCAGGCTCTCGCAGCTAAGTTTGCCAGGATTGCCAGGGTGTTATGCAGATTTTGCGGACGTGTTCTCCAAAAAAGTTGCAGAGGTACTACCTCCCCATCGCCCCTATGACTGTGCCATTAATTTGTTGCCAAATGCTAAGCTTCCCAAGAGCAGGTTGTACTCCCTGTCACGTCCTGAGACTCAGGCTATGGCAGAGTACATTCAGGAGAACTTGGCTAAGGGATTTATCAGACCTTCACAGTCTCCAGTTGGGTCGGGGTTCTTCTTCGTGGGTAAAAAGGACGGTTCGTTGCTACCCTGCATCGACTTCAGGGAATTGAACCGTATCACGATTAAAAACTCATACCCACTGCCTCTCATTTCGGTCTTGTTTGACCAGCTTCGTACTGCCACCATTTTTTCTAAGATTGACCTACGCGGTGCGTACAATCTAATCCGAATAAGAGAGGGGGATGAATGGAAGACTGCCTTTAATACCCACTCAGGGCATTATGAATATTTGGTGATGCCTTTTGGGCTCTGTAATGCCCCGGCAGTCTTCCAGGATTTCATGAATGATGTGCTCAGGGAATATTTGGATAGATTCTTAGTTGTATACTTAGATGACATCCTAATCTTCTCCCATTCCCTGGAGGAACATCGGAAGCATGTACGCTTAGTCCTCCAGAAACTCAGAGACCACCGGCTTGGGGCGAAGCTGGAGAAGTGCGAATTTGAAGTTCAGCAAATCGCATTTCTAGGATATATTATCTCCCCAGAAGGTTTCCAAATGGAGGGTTCCAATGTACAGGCAGTCCTGGATTGGGTGCAGCCCACTAGTTTGAAGGCGCTTCAGCGTTTCCTGGGCTTTGCGAATTTTTATAGACGATTTATCGCTGGATTTTCGTCTATAGTGGCGCCCTTGGTGGCACTCACTAAGAAAGGGGCGGATGTTGCTCACTGGTCTTGTGAGGCTAAAGCGGCTTTTGCCCGTCTCAAAAGGGCATTTGTTTCGGCTAAGGTGCTGCGACACCCAGATCCAGAGCGTCCTTTTGTGGTGGAGGTGGATGCCTCTGAGATGGGTATTGGGGCAGTGCTTTCTCAGATGGGAGTGTCTGATAATCGCCTTCATCCCTGTGCTTACTTTTCCCGTAAATTTTCGCCTGCCGAGATGAATTATGACGTGGGTAACCGGGAATTGTTGGCTATTAAGGATGCACTCGAGGAGTGGAGACACTGGCTTGAGGGGGCTATGTTTGTGGTCTCAATTCTCACTGACCATAAGAATCTGGCATATTTAGAGTCAGCGAAGCGTCTCAATGCCAGGCAGGCACGATGGGCTTTGTTTTTTGCTCGCTTTAATTTTTTGATAACATATCGCCCTGGGTCAAAAAACATCAAGGCTGATGCGCTCTCGCGGAGTTTTGCTCCAATCCAGGAGACCACCGAGGAGCCGTTGCCCATTGTTTCCCCATCATGTATTAAAGTGGGCATTACCCAGGACCTCTTATCATTAGTCCTTAGAGCACAGGAGCAGGCTCCTCCAGACCTTCCGGTAGGTCTTTTGTTTGTGCCTCCTAGGTTAAGACAGCGAGTGTTCCTGGAATTCCATGCCAAGAAGTCTGCAGGTCACCCGGGTATTGCCAGAACTCGGGAGTTGCTATCTAGGGCGGTGTGGTGGCCCTCGGTGGCTAAGGATGTGGATCAGTGGGTTCGGGCATGTGACATCTGTGCCCGAAATAAGACTCCTAGAGGGGTTCCTGTTGGCCCATTACATCCACTCTCTATCCCATCTAAGCCATGGACCCACATTTCAATGGATTTTGTGGTGGACTTGCCCAAATCCTCGGGGATGACAGCCATCTGGGTTGTCGTTGACAGGTTTCCGAAGATGGCGCACTTCGTTCCACTGGTTGGGCTGCCATCGGCCAGACGCCTGTCTGAATTATTTATGCTGCATGTTGTGCGTCTCCACGGGTTGCCACTTGATGTGGTCTCTGACCGCGGATCCCAGTTTGTGGCCAAATTCTGGAGGGCATTTTGTTCCGATCTCCAGATTTCTGTCAGCTTGTCGTCGGGCTACCATCCGCAGTCTAATGGGCAGACTGAAAGGGTGAACCAGTCCTTGGAGCAGTTCCTCAGGTGTTATGTCTCCAAGTGTCAGACTGACTGGGTTGCTCATCTGTCCATGGCGGAGTTTGCCTATAACAACGCGGCTCACTCTGCTACAGGGATCTCTCCCTTCCTTTGTGTGTATGGGCATCATCCTAAGGCCAATTCTTTTGACCCCCTGGACTCCACACCTGGTGGTTCCTCTGTGGTTTCGGTCCTTAGAGGTATTTGGCGGAAAGTGAAGAAAGCCCTTGTGTCTGTGTCATTAGTGACCAAAAGGGTTTTTGATAAGCGGAAAAGACCCTGCAGCTTCAAATTAGGAGACTTCGTCTGGTTGTCTACCAAGAATTTGAAGTTGAGACAGCCATCTCATAAGTTAGGCCCCCGGTTCATCGGCCCTTATAAGATCACCAGGGTTATCAATCCGGTGGCATTTCAGTTAGATCTGCCCCGTTCTTTGGGTATCAATAAAACATTTCATTGTTCCCTTTTAAAACGGGCGATTAGTAATCCTTCTTCCAGTGGAAGACCTTCCCCTCTTCTGATACGTGGCCAGAGGGAGTTTGTTGTTGAAAGGATTCTTGACTCCAAGGTGGTTCGGGGTTGGCTGTCATTTTTGGTGCACTGGAAGGGGTATGGCCCGGAGGAGCGGTCGTGGGTGCGCAGTTGTGATCTTCATGCCCCCAGACTGATACGCTCTTTCTTCTCGCAGTTCCCCGATAAACCCGGTGGTAGGGGTTCTTTGACCCCTCATCAGAGGGGGGGTACTGTTAGGGTCCCCTGCCCTGTGCTGCCACGTCGTCATGGCAACCGGGAGACAATTGCTAGCGGAGTGACCTGAGCGCAGCTGATACTCCGGTTCGGGTCTTTTGCTGTGCAGTGGTTATAGGCTCTGTGCATGGCAGGGGATCCGGTGCTGGTTTTTGTGCTCACAGTCTGTGAGGTCTGAGTGGGGCGTGGACAGCACCTGCTTTATAAGGCCTCTTCTCAGGGTAAGCAGATGCTGCTGAATCTTTGTTGGTTAGTCAGTTTCTGAAAGTTAGCCAGTACTGTGTAGCTTTGTATTTGTTTGTTGCTTACTGCAAATAGGCCTGGGGATTTGGTATTACACTCTGCCAATCCAGACCTAGCAGTAAGACTGGAGTCAGTCGTTTAGCTTGCTGGGGTTCTGTTACTACTCTGTGAACTTAGCAAGTTTGCGGCTGTATTCTAAGACTTGCCTGTCTAATCCTGTCTCACTTTGCTAGGTGTCAGGGGTCAGTTTAGTGGCAGTAAGCTGAACCTGTGCACTGCAAGTGAGAATTAGGATTGTGGAGACTCTCCTTGTGTCTATCATTCCATCTCTGACCAAGGAGTTTACTGCCACACCCGTTGGTAACCCTTTAGGGTTTTGCTGTTGCCCTTAGCAACAGCATTTCGGGTTCTCTACGTATTAAAACACAACATCTTGCTTTTCTCATCTGAGCAGTTCTAATACAAGGGAGATACCCAGTTCCTTAGCCTCTGGGCTTCTCTGTTCACTTTGTGTGTATTTTGTTACCCTATCACCTTCTGTGTACGTTATGTCATATTCCCCAGTCTGTCTGTAAGTCCATTTGTTTTGCATAACAGTTCAAACACCAGTACATTCCTGCAGGCATTGGAGTGCATAACAGTCCTGACACCAGTACTTTCCTGCAGGCACTGGTGTGCATAACAGAAGGTCCCAAGTCTCTTCCACAAATCCCCTCACTCCCTCTTTCCTTATCCACACTCAAAATAGAAATTAAATACCTTGGATTAAGTATTCCTTCAGATGTGTCCTCATTATATAAACTCAACCTTACTCCGTCTCTTACCAAAATATCTTCTCTATACGATTCATGGCTAAATTTACCATTATCCATTATTGGAAGAATAGCGGTAGTTAAGTCTATTATATTTCCTAAAATTTTCTACTTGCTTCAAATGTTACCAATTAGTCTTTTTGTTTCTGACATGAAACGTTTTGACCAGATCACCTCACGATTTTTATGGCAAAATAAACGCCCTCGAATTGCTTTCCACAAACTACAGACTCATAAATCTCACGGAGGATTGTCCCTTCCAAATTTAAAATTATATACTCTAGCCACCTATTTCAGATATATTTCAGATTGGCTTCTTTCTAAATCTACATACACCTCAATTTCTCTAGACACAGCTCTTTTCAATCCTTACTCTCCCAGTGCCCTTCTTCACTCCAAAAAATCAGACATTCCCTCGAATATTTTTCACCATATATTGTTCCATGACACTTATTTGGCTTGGATTACTATAAACAAAAAATTGACAAGAAATCCGTCTACTTCTCCATACATTACTCTTTGGGGTAATCCCTCCTTTTATCCCTCGCTAACTAACCCAATTTTCCACTCATGGAAAGATAAAGGTCTCTCACTTACCTCACAGGTCTTTGACCCTGGAGGACAAATACTGTCTTTTTCCACTCTTCAATCACAATTCTCTTTACACACCTCTAACTTTTTCATGTATTTACAAACACGGCACTTTGTCTTTTCGCTGGATCCTAAAACTAGACATCAAAACTCAACTGATCCCATTAATTCCCTTCTGCATTTATTAAATACTGTCCCCTATTGTATAAAATTTCTCTACACTATTCTATTACCGATCTCTAACACGACATCATGGCATGCACTAGCGTCTACTTGGCAAAACGATATCCCCGACATTAATTCCCCTTTGACTCTTACTGAACATTGCTCTAAAACTTTAAAGTTTCTGAAATCCTCCTATCTTCAGGAAGTACACTGGAGAACTATACATAGAGCCTACATATCTCCAGCTCAAAGAGAACATATGATTCCAGACACTTCAGGATCCTGTATTAAATGTCACTGCTCACACGCTAACTTTTTCCACTGTTTTTGGGACTGTGGGAAAATAAAACGTTTCTGGAATAAGGTAATTGTATACCTAAACTTTTTATTCTCCACGCATGTTCTCCCTGATCCTCTAGCCTGCCTATGTGTGAATTTTAAAAATTGGCTCCCCAACAGAGAACTCTCTCTTCATATTCCGTTGCTGGTTACCATTGTGACACTTGCAAAGAAAGTAATTCTTATCCATTGGATTTCCTCCTCCTCTCCTTCCTTGCAAGAATTAAAGTTGAAGCTCTTACAGCTTCTTTACTTTGATAGGAATAACACTTTTCTTGACTTGGATAAGCACGTTGACTGGTTTTATGCCAAATGGTCCCCATTCATTATTTCTCTAGACTCGTCTACTCAAGATAGAATTATGAAAGTATTTGAAAATACGGACTGGCACCATCTCCGTGTCATCGCTAACTCCTAATCCCACTCAACACTGGTTTACTAGTTAATTCTGATTGGATGATTGTAAAACACTTAGGCCTTTTTTCAATAACAAAGATCAATTCCCCCCCCCTCCCCTTCCCTCCTCCACCCCCCCTCTATTGTCTCCTTCGTTTCTCTATGTTTTTCTTTTCTCTTTCCTTTTCTTTTACCTTTTTCTTTTTCTTTTCTCCTCTTTTTTATTACTTCTCTATTTTATTTTCGTCTTAGTTTCACGTAGATAAACTCTACAGAATCCTCAATTTATAATCCAATTTGCAATGTATTAGTTGAGGTTTCTTTTCATTTTAACACGCTGTTTTTGGATTAGTTATTCATGTTATTTGTTTCTGTACTACTGGATTACTGCATTGTATGTATTTGACGATACATATTCTCTATGCATTCTTCTATACCTTTGAATAATAAAAAATTGTATTTGAAAAAAAATTGCCTCTGGGGGTAAAGCTGCCAACCTGAATGAATCCAAATTTTCTGTACAGAAAAACAACGTGTATTTGAGTGAGCGAACGCAGGAGTGAGTGGATACTGAACCAAGGAACTGAAGTGGTCTGAAGTGGTCTAAAGTGGTAACACTGGGTTAGTAGAGGCCCAGTGGCGTAGGGTTCGCTACCCTGCGTTATTAGGAACTGAAGGGGTCTGAAGTGGTCTGAAGTGATCCCATACAACTAAAGTGGTCTGGAGTGGTGTAGGCTAAGTGGTCTACAGCAATCGTAGGGCATATAGATAACTAGTATCTATAGGCTGTGCTATTGCATCACATGTCCGTTTGTTCTGCACAGCGCAACGTGATATTATTATGTCATGTGCGCTGTGGAAGAGCATACGCAGACGTGATTGTATAGACAAAGGGTTTTTTCTTTGACAACGTCGGGAAATCTCCCTGGTGGGCTTCACTGGAAAGGGTGAAGGATAGTTATCTAATTTCTCTGTTTTTCACCCTACAAACAATTCCAGTTGAAAGATACCGAAAAGGAATTTTTAGCTGCCTCTCTCAGGAAAATATTCCAAACAGAACTTCCACCGAAAGAAATTACGGGGTTGTAAGGTCTGATAGGAGCCCTAAGTTGGGTACATTGCCTTCGCTATCAACAGTGTATGGTAGTACTGGCCAGCGTGGGCGAGAGCGAGTGGAAGGCGCTCGGAGATACTTCCACCGTCTACTTACATTGAGTATTTTGGTGTTTGTGGGAATTTTTTTGTTATTAAAAAGACCCACAAATATGGGAGCCAGTTGCTCAAGTGAGAGACGTTTAGGCAGGGTTCAGGCAGAACTGTGGCCAAAAGGCTCAGCAAGGTTCATCATGTGTGAAAAATATGGTTCACACACAGAAGTTTTATGCAATGAGTGGGTACGTATGACTAACAAAGATAGGGTACCATTCCCTAGGGTGGGCAGCTTTGAACCAGAGGTATTACAGAACTTAAGGATAAGGATATGTCTGATAAAATCCAAGAAACAAAGGATTAAACATACAGATTGTTTAAATTTTTGGCAGCAAGAGGGGGATGTGCAAAGGGAATTAGCTCGCGCAGCAGGTTCCAAACCTAGCGGGAAAACAATGGCGACCGCACCACCACCACCATATATTGTGGAGGAGAAAGTGGCTACAGGCAATGGTACATTGGTACAGGATAGGAGAGTAATTGATAAATGTACTAACGCTAACCCTTGCCAGTTGTATCCTATTTTACATTTTCCCCAGGACTGCGAGCAGGAAGATAAGCCCAGCACAATATCGGCACTCTCTCTAGCAGCCACCATACAAGATACTCAGGTGGGCACGGCCCAACCAACAAGAGCAGTAGCAAAGCCCCCTAGCGGAGGGATAAGTGAGGTCGTGTCCACAGGTAAGTACGGTACCATACATTATGCAGAGACAATAGCTCCCCACATTGTAGAATCAAACCAGAATGATGTAATTGAATTAAATCCTGTCAGGGTGATCGCAGTCCCCAATGGGAAAACTGACGCTCAGGGAGTAACTCCCATCAGGAACATTGCCATGCATTGTCCTTGGTCCCGGACAGAGTTAAGGTCAATTATGTCAGAATTTCCCGATCCCAGGAAAGATCTAGTCGCATGCCAGAGGTTCATTAAAGAGTTAGGTAACGCCAACGAACCCACGAACAAAGATTGGCGAACAGTGCTACGGGTATGTTTACCCTCAAATATTGACCCCGCTTAATTCATAACTGATTGTAAGTTAGACGCAGAAGTACCTCTCACTGATGAGTACACTCAGGAGAATGTACGGCAAATCAATCTGCAATTAGGAGTATATTTCCCTACTGTTGTCAAATGGAATAAAATCTTTTCCATAAAACAAAAGGAAGGTGAAACAGCATCCGAATATTTCCATCGAGCACTGCAGGAAATGGCTAGATACACTGGGATCGAGGACATTAAAGACAATGTACATCACAGGGAGGCAGCTGTTTCTGTATTAATGGACGGGTTGAAGGAGGCACTGAGAACAAGGGTATAGACCCCTCTACCAAACTGGAGAGGTATCTCGGTGGCTGCGTTGAGAGAGTCCGCTGTCGAACATGATAGGAACATCAGTAAGCACAGGGAGTCACAGGGGGAAAAGCTGATGACGGTAAGTATACAGGCCCTTACAGCAAAACCCCATCAGCCGAAAACCCCGACCCCTGCTGATTGGAAACGACCTAGAATATGCTACGCTTGTAAAAAGGAAGGACATTTTGCCCAGGATTGTAGAAATAAAGGTACACATAACGTAAACCGACCCCCTAGACCAGAATACGAGCCTCACTACAATTCACATAATTGGGATCAGGGACCACCTAGGAGAAATTATGAGCCACATACAGGGGAAACAGGGAGGTACCCACCAAGGAGAGACTGGCAGGCCTCTGAAAATTCTCAGCTACCCCCCTCACATATTGTAGCTGCCAATGCGCTGCGGGAGGGTCTCACCACACAATAGGGGTTGGGCCACACCTGTAGTCTGCAGCCAGTGAAGTTGATTGCTAGCCTTGGTAGTGAACCTGAGGTCACGGTTGATGTAGCTGGTGTACCATTACCTTTTCTTGTAGATACAGGGGCGGCCAGGTCAGTGTTAAATTCGACAGTAGGCATAAAAACCATGGGTAAAACAATTTCGGCAATGGGAGTAACAGGAACTGTGCAACAATACCCTTTGAGTAGAGCTGCAGAGATTACGATAGGGCCCTTGCAAACCAAACATTCTTTCCTGTTGGCTGCATCGGCTCCGACTAATCTACTCGGGAGAGATTTATTGTGTAAAATGCGGTGTGTCATATACTGTACTCCTGAGGGTGTCTTCTTGGATATACCTGGGAACCACGCTCAAGAAGTACAAGATATATTAGACACCCCTCAAAGGCTAATGTCGCATTCTACTGTTATAGACAAGTGTCCATCAAAGGTAGAGGAAATGATCTCACAAATACTGGGTTCCCTTTAGACCAAAGATGGACAAGACACTGGATTGATGGCAAATGTAGCTCCAGTAGTAGTGCAAGTAAAAGATGATAGGATAGCTCCAAAAATTCCTCAGTATCCTCTAAAGCCAGAGGTAGAATTAGGAGTGTACCCCGTCATAGATGCGGTTGTTACAACAGGGCATCCTAGTCAGGACGTCCAGCATTGCCAATAGTCCCATCTTCCCTGTGAAAAAGAGTGGGGGGAGGGGTTACAAGCTAGTGCAGGATCTAAGGGGGATAAACAAGATAGTTGAGAGCCAATTCCCCGTAGTGCCCAATCCAGCTGTCATCCTCATGCAAATTCCCTCTACTGCAAAATTCTTCACTGTCATCGACCTCTGTTCTGCCTTCTTTTCTGTCCCTCGGCACCCTGACAGCCAATATCTTTTTGCTTTTACATACAGGGGAGTACAGTACACCTGGACTCGTCTCCCCCAAGGTTTCATTGACAGCCAAGTATTTTCTCCCAGGCCTTGCATGACTGTTTACAATCCTTTCAACCTGAGAGTGGATCAGTGCTAATACAGTATGTCGATGACTTATTGTTGTGTTCTGACTCACTTGAATCGTCCTTGAAAGACATGAAACAGTTTCTGTTTCATCTTTCCCAAACGGGACACAAGGTTTCAAAGGATAAGTTGCAGTTGTGCCAGACCAGGGTAAAATATTTGGGACATTGCTTGACTCAAGGACTTAGACACATCACCGCTGATAGAATACAGGCGATTCGCGACATGACTCTGCCACAAACGCAGCAACAGATCCGCACTTTCCTTGGAATGTGTGGGTACTGTCGAAACTTTGCAAGAAATGGTCTCTTCGAACAAACCTGAATGGGTCTCACCAGGGCCGGTTCCGGGGCTTCTGGCGCCCCAGGCTGCATTAGGGGGCATGGCTTCATACAGGGGGCATGGTCAGTTACGCCCCCTGTACTGTTGTAGGATGTGCGGTGCGCGATGATGTCATCGCGCACCGCACAGCAAAGGTCCTCTCCACGAAGGTAAACTAGACGCTAAGCGTCTAGTTCCCTTCGTGGAGAGGACCTTTGCTGTGCGGTGAACGATGACGTCAACGCGCTCCGCACATCATTGAAGGTCCTCTCCAGGAAGGGAAACTAGACGCGTAGCATCTAGTTTCCCTTCACAGCGGGCAGCCCACGAAGGGAAACTAGACGTGTAGCGTCTAGTTTCCCTTCACAGCGGACAGCGGGGGGCACCACAGCAGCAGCGGATCTTGCCATGGTGCGGCGCCCTCCGGAAGGCGGCGCCCTGGGCAAAAGTCCTGTTTGCCGTGGCAAGATCCACTACTGGGTCTCACACACAGATGAGTCCGAACTGGCATTTGAGAAACTCAAACAGTGCCTATCACAGGCACCTGCATTAGGTATGCCAGATTATGAGAAGCCCTTTGAATTATACGGTACAGAAAGTGCAGGGTGCACGGCAGGAGTTTTAACCCAGAGACATGGTGATGCCAGCAGGCCGGTAGCTTACTACAGTGCACAGTTGGACACCGTAGCGCGGTCTCTCCCCACATGCTTGCGAAGTGTTGCAGCGATAGCTTTGTTAGTAAGTAAAAGCGAGGACATAGTGTTAGGACACAACCTGACCATCCATACACCTCATGCAGTATCAGCCTTACTGAACTCCGCCCAAACCAGACATGTCTCATCTGCTCGGTTTACAAAGTGGGAATTATCACTGATGGCCCCTGTAAACATCACCATTAAGAGATGCAGCTCACTAAATCCTGCAACTTACTTGCCAAGTTTGCCTGGACAGGCACAAAGGGTGGAGGATGAGAATGATGGTGAAGGAGGATTTAGTGCAGACACTGATACGCATGATTGTATGGAATACCTGAATCAGACTTTTACTGCAAGGCCTGACATCAGTGACAACCCACTGGAAGGAGTAGACTTTACTTTCTACACTGACGGTAGTTGCCATAGACAGACGGACTCGGGAGACCTGTGCACTGGATATGCAGTTGTAGACGACAGAGGTATCATAGAAGCTGAACCCCTGGGCCCACCGCACTCAGCAAAAGTTGCTGAGTTGGTCGCCCTAACCAGAGCGTGTGAATTGGCCAAGGGTAAGTCTGCTAATATATACACAGATTCTAGGTATGCCTTTGGAGTGGTGCATGATTTCGGGGCCCTATGGCGCCTCAGAAATTTCATGACGGCAGCTGGCACACCTGTAGCGCATGCGTCCCACATAAAAAGGCTTCAAACAGCGATACAGGAACCAGACAGAGTGGCTGTTATCAAGTGCAAAGCACATACTTACAACCAAGACCCAATTTCACTTGGTAACAGCCGGGCAGACGAAGCTGCTAAATCAGCAGCCAGCACCCCCATACAAACGAACATCCCACCACTGATGACATTTAACACGATCAACACACAACAATTAATTGAAATGCAAGATTTGTGTTCTTTACAGGAAAAGGCAGTCTGGAGGTCAAAGGGATATGGCCAGGAATCCTCAGGACTGTGGACAGGTGGACACGGTAAGCCAGTGGCCCCCAGAGCATATCTTCCAAGCCTAGCTGAGGCGGCACACGGTCTGACTCATCTGGTTAAAGAGGGTATGTGTAAGCTGGTGAGAGCCTACTGGTGTGCGCCAGGATTCTCTTCTCATGCAGGTAAGAGAGCAATGACATGTTTTACTTGCTTGAGGAAGAATATTGGAAAGTCAATACCAACAGAGCCATCTCATATCCCTCCGACAGACGGACCTTTTCAGGTAATACAAATCGATTTCATACAATTACCACCCTGTAGGAATTTAAAATATGTGTTAGTTTGTATTGATGTATTTTCCAACTGGGTAGAAGCGTTCCCTGCTGCCACAAATACTGCTACGTTCACTGCAAAGAAAATTGTGCAGGAATTTGTGTGTAGATAAGGTATCCCTAGAATAATTGAAAGTGATAGGGGTACCCATTTTACAGGTGAAGTCTTTCAGGTCATGTGCAAGCTGATGGGAATTAATAGCAAGCTGCATACTCCGTACCGTCCACAGGCGAGTGCAAAGGTGGAGAGAGTGAATAGCACTATTAAGAACAAGCTGAGCAAATTAATGGCTGAAACTGGATTGTCGAGGCCAGAAGCTTTGCCACTAGTGTTGTACAGCATCAGAACCACTCCCAGGTCTCCCCTTAACCTATCACCCTTTGAAATTCTTTTTGGTCGACAACCTCATGTAATGATAGACCCCCAGGATGATTTGAAATGTAATAATGAAGTGACTGTGAAATATTTGGTTGGGATGAGACAGCAGCTGAGAAATCAACAAAGAAATTTAAAGCTGGTGATTCCTGACCTACCGAACAGTAATTGTCATGACATTGAACCTGGGGATTATGTGATGATTTGAAATTTCTTACGCTCAGGTTGCCTCATAGACAGGTGGGAAGGACCATATCAAGTCTTGTTAACCAGCACAACAGCATTGAAGGTCACCGAAAGAGAGACTTGGATCCACTCGTCCCACTGCAAGAAGGTCGCTGACTCGTGACAAAGAGCAGAGTGTAGAGAATCTCGTATCACTGGAGTGTCTGTTCCGGGAAAGTTGAGAGGCAGGACTGTTGAAAGGCATCTGAGCACAGAGAGTAACAAGAGCTAGAATGGTTGTCGTACCACTTTCTTTTTTCACCTCCCCCTACATTGTTCCTTTCTTTTCTCCTTCTTATTTTCCTCCTTTCCCCTAACGAAATGGATCGATCACAAGAGACTGCGTTTCGGGTTCTGTTAGTAATTCTGGTTTTGATAAGGACAGTTTGTTTTGGCGAGGGTCCCAGAGAGGTCGAGCAGGGATCTGGAATGGGTTCTGATGGCAAGTATGAATTTGTAGGATCTCAGGATCAGCGCATCACTTTAGTAAAGGCTGGCATCAGTAAGCGCTCTGGTAGTCAGGGAGCTCGGAGGCACTGTGAGGGGTTATTGTCTGATGAATATTGTATTTGTAGGAATTGTGAGAATATAGTTGAGGATGGGTGCATCCAGAGATGTCAGTCCAACCTTAATATCGACATGGACCGTCATCCGTTGAGTGATTACCACTCACTAGTGGGTAAGGTCTTAAACCAGACAGAATGCTGGGTGTGCTCACAGGTACCTCAAGGTCAGAGCAAGTCAGGATTAGTACCGTACCCTTTAGCAATAGATGAGGTACTCGAATTACGGGGTGGGAGACCGGTGGACAAGAAATTCAATATTTCTAGGCCCCCTAGTTTGAAGCTCCACCAGTATCATGTAGACAGGTCCTTATTGTGTTTTTATATTTCTAATTACAGAAAACCGGGAAATTAGGAAGTGACGTGGAATAACCAGACAATGACCTTTTCACACAGAGCTGATAGGAAACCCATAGACTCTGAACTTGTACGCCAAATAGCCAACAGTGGGAGGTATTTTCGGTACAGGTATACTCGTGGAAGCAAGACCATGTGGGTTGGAAAAGTATCACCAGGGTATTGTGCTCATATCATCCAGCCCGATACTTGTACTGAGCAGATGGGAGAACTAGGGATTGGTTTCTTCACTTGGAAAGTTTGTAATATGGTGATGTTATATTTTGTCCCCTATGTTCTCCCAGATGATGCCTATTTCATATGTGGGAGGAAGGCGTACAAGTGGCTTGCCCCGAGCTCAGAGGGATTGTGTTATATTGGGAGAGTACTGCCAGAGGTCATGACCATAACCCATGATAAGATGAAAGACGTTCACCGCAGTGCTCAGGCTCCTTATACTCATACTCACTATGAACACATCATCAAGAGACACCTCATAGATAGGACAGAGCACGTAGCCTCTGATTTGATCCACAAATCCACTGGGATTCAATTCCTTCTTGCATTAGACATCACCCGTACTGCCAGAGGAATTATAAATTATAGGTATATCCATGCGCTAGCGAACTTGATAGATAATATCACTGAGATGTATGACGACACCTTCAGGTATACGGGAAGGGAGTTACAAGCTTACAAGCAGGAACTGATTCAGCACAGGATGGTCCTTAATTATATCACAGCCATGACAGGTGGGTACTGTGTTACTATGTCAACTCAATATGGTGTGAAGTGCTGTACGTATATTACGAACAGTACTGAATACCCCACGGAGATCATCGATCAAAAGATGGACGATATCTTGCAGTTGAAGTGGGAGTTCAGGAGGAAGCACAACCTTACCTTAGTGACTGTGAGTAATGAACTGACCGGCTGGGTCTCATGGTTGAACCCACGAAATTGGTTCTCAGGTTTAGGAGAATGGGCTCAAAATGTTATTATGAGTGTAGGGAAGCTTCTCCTTTGTATCCTGGGAGTCGTCATAATTATTGGTTCAATATTTAGGTGTATTCGAATTCTGACGCGGCGCAAGCACGGCACAAAGTTGATGAGTCTAAGGAGCGAGGGCGCTGTTATAGCAGATTTAATTTATGACCCATACATAGAGACAGCGTTATGATAAGGATTGCAAATGAATTTCATGGACTGTTTCTTTCACCCGTTTTTCTTTTGTTTCCCCCTCTGCCCAGATACATCCATCCGGAAAAGACATCAGCCCTACCCATAATGTTTATGTGAATGTATTTTAGATATGTGTCTTATCTTCATCTCTGCAACCTCCAGTTAATGGCACACATAGTGCACCCCATTTGTTTTAACAAGAAGCTGAAAAAGAGCTCGGTAGTGTTTGTTGGCCCATGTACAGACCCTTAATACGGGATGAGAAGGATTTAATGTATACTTTGCAATACCTCGAAGCTTATTTAGAACATATACGGCACGATGATACATGCCCCTCAGACATGGATTCATACATACATGCTTTCTACTATCCCACCAGGTCATACATTTCCCACCAACAACTCTCCCCCGACCATCCAAAACTTCTGTATAGATATTTTTCTGTTTAGTGATTAGATAGTGGCAGTTATTGGTGACGGCCAAAGGGTGGACTGTCAAAGTCGAAAAATATTGCAGTACACACATCACGTACAAACTACACACAGATGTCCTCCGCGCGTGTACTTGTTCTGCCGTGCGTGCGCAAAACCTTTAATTTGCGTATGGTCGCTCCCGCGGTCCTGCGCATTAGCGCGTGGTATGAGTATTTATGGTAGAGTTTGTGAACGCATGGAAGGCTATCAAAACACATTACATATTTAATCCAAAGAGTGCACAATGTACACATAGTCTCCCTGCACCACATCAGAAAGTAACAGCAGTTTAAATGGTAACAGAACAAAGGGATTCACCTTTACAGGATAGGAGGGGACAGAACAAGGTTATAAGGTGGTGTTTGGTATCCAGCTGAAGGGTATTTTAAGGGTAACATTCCGGTGTTGGTTTGAGAAAGATCGCATGTTCCTGCGGATAGTTATGTGCAGGAGCAGAATATAGATATAAACTGTATTTACTGTACATTATGTATGCAGCGGGAATCCAGAGGAGACCGCCCACAAGAGCAGTTGGAACAGACATCGCCTACCTATTCAAACCGACCTATGACCTCTCATGTACTGTAAATGACCATCCCTGTGTCCAATGGACAAAGAGATTACAGTATCCATTGTGTTAAGTTTTGGATGAATTGTATAAAGAGAGCCTGCTGCAGGCCTGGTCAGACACAAGACTCACAAAGTTATCTATTAGATGACCGAGGACCGGACCGGGTAGCGCGGCGAATCCACTCACGTATGTACCATTGAATGTAGCCATTATTCTGTTGTATTGATTTGTTTATATTGTATCCCCCTTTCAGCAATAATACGCTGTGGTGTCGGAACCCAGTGGTTTAACTACAGACTGGTGTTGTGTCTTTCTTTCCCTGCTAAGGTTTAAAGTGTAATAGCATCGCACTGCATAGCTGCATAAGGTTTAAAGTGTATTAGTATCGCATTGCATTGCTGTATAAGGTTTAAAGTGTATTCATTGGGTGTGTACGCGCTGTGTGTACTTTGTACCGTCAGCGCGGCGTTTGTACGCAAAGTCCGTACACGGTACGGGACTCTGTACGCTAACAGCGTAAAAGGTGCGTACAGTGTGTATTAAGTTTAGCGGCCGCAGCGGCTCCATGGTAAAGTGTATTTAAAGTAGTGATGAGCGGGTTCGGTTCCTCGGAAACCGAATCCCCCCGAACTTCACCCATTTTACACGGGTCCGAGGCATACTCGGATTCTCCTGTATGGCTCGGTTAACCCGAGCGCGCCCGAACGTCATCATCCCGCTATCGGATTCTCGCGAGATTCGGATTCTATATAAGCAGCCGCGCGTCGCCGCCATTTTCACTCGTGCATTGAAAATGTTAGGGAAAGGACGTGGCTGGCGTCCTCTCCGTTTATTGTTGATGCAAATATTTGTGCTTGCTTATTGCTTAATTGTGGGGACTGGGGAGCAGCTGTATAATATAGGAGGAGTACAGTGCAGAGTTTTGCTGATCAGTGACCACCAGTTTTATCCGTTCTCTGCCTGAATAAAACGCTCCTTATCTGTGCTCAGTATGCTGCATATATCTGTGCTCACACTGCTTAATTGTGGGGACTGGGGAGCAGCTGTATTATATAGGAGGAGTACAGTGCAGAGTTTTGCTGACAGTGACCACCAGTATACGTTGTCTGCCTGAAAAACACTCCATATCTGTGCTCAGTGTGCTGCATATATCTGTGCTCACACTGCTTTATTGTGGGGACTGGGGACCACCAGTATATTATATAGGAGGAGTACAGTGCAGAGTTTTGCTGACCAGTGACCACCAGTATACGTTGTCTGCCTGAAAAACACTCCATATCTGTGCTGCATTGTAGTATATAGTAGGAGTACAGTGCATAATTTTGCTGACCACCAGTATATAATATATAGGAGTACGGTACAGAAGGCCACTGCTGTACCTACCTCTGTGTCGTCAAGTATACTATCCATCCATACCTGTGGTGCATTTAAGTTTTGCACAGTTTGCTGACCACCAGTATATAATATATAGCATTACGGTACAGTAGGCCACTGCTGTACCTACCTCTGTGTCGTCAAGTATACTATCCATCCATACCTGTGGTGCATTTAAGTTTTGCACAGTTTGCTGACCACCAGTATATAATATATAGTATTACGGTACAGTAGGCCACTGCTGTACCTACCTCTGTGTCGTCAAGTATACTATCCATCCATACCTGTGGTGCATTTAAGTTTTGAACAGTTTGCTGACCACCAGTATATAATATATAGCAGTACGGTACAGTAGGCCACTGCTCTACCTACCTCTGTGTCGTCAAGTATACTATCCATCCATACCTGTGGTGCATTTCAGTTGTGCGCAGTATATATAGTAGTAGGCCATTGCTATTGATACTGGCATATAATTCCACACATTAAAAAATGGAGAACAAAAATGTGGAGGTTAAAATAGGGAAAAATCAAGATCCACTTCCACCTCGTGCTGAAGCTGCTGCCACTAGTCATGGCCGAGATGATGAAATGCCATCAACGTCATCTGCCAAGGCCGATGCCCAATGTCATACTAGAGAGCATGTAAAATCCAAAAAACAAAAGTTCAGTAAAATGACCCAAAAATCAAAATTGAAAGCATCTGATGAGAAGCGTAAACTTGCCAATATGCCATTTACGACACGGAGTGGCAAGGAACGGCTGAGGCCCTGTCCTATGTTCATGGCTAGTGGTTCAGATTCACATGAGGATGCAACACCTGTTGTCCGTGGGACGAATATGGCCATTGACATGCCTGGTCAAAATACAAAAAAAATCAGCTCTTCGGTGTGGAATTATTTCAACACAAATGCGGACAACAGGTGTCAAGCCATGTGTTGCCTTTTTCAAGCTGTAATAAGTAGGGGTAAGGACGTTAACCACCTCGGAACATCCTCCCTTATACGTCACCTGCAGCGCATTCATCATGTCAGTGACAAGTTCAAAAACTTTGGATGACAGCGGAAGCAGTCCACTGACCACTAAATCCTTTCCTCTTGTAACCAAGCTCCTGCAAACCACACCACCAACTCCCTCAGTGTCAATTTCCACCTTACACAGGAAAGCCAATAGTCCTGCAGGCCATGTCACTGGCAAGTCTGACAAGTCCTCTCCTGCCTGGGATTCCTCCGATGCATCCTTGAGTGTAACGCCTACTGCTGCTGGCGCTGCTGTTGTTGCTGCTGGGAGTCAATCGTCATCCCAGGGGGGAAGTCGGAAGACCACTTGTACTACTTCCAGTAAGCAATTGACTGTCCAACAGTCCTTTGCGAGGAAGATGAAATATCACAGCAGTCATCTTGCTGCAAAGCGGATAACTCAGGTCTTGTCAGCCTGGGTGGTGAGAAATGTGGTTCCGGTATCCACCGTTAATTCAGAGGCAACTAGAGACTTGATTGAGGTACTGTGTCCCCGGTACCAAATACCATCTAGGTTCCATTTCTCTAGGCAGGCGATACCGAAAATGTACACAGACCTCAGAAAAAGAGTCACCAGTGTCCTAAAAAATGCAGTTGTACCCAATGTCCATTTAACCACGGACATGTGGACAAGTGGAGCAGGGCAGACTCAGGACTATATGGCTGTGACAGCCCACCGGGTAGATGTATTGCCTCCCGCAGCAAGAACAGCATCGGCGGCACTAGTAGCAGCATCTCGCAAATGCCAACTCGTTCCTAGGCAGGCTACGCTTTGTATCACCGCTTTCCATAAGAGGCACACAGCTGACAACCTCTTACGGAAACTGAGGAACATCATCGCAGAATGGCTTACCCCAATTGGACTCTCCTGGGGATTTGTGACATCGGACAACGCCAGCAATATTGTGCGTGCATTACATCTGGGCAAATTCCAGCACGTCCCATGTTTTGCACATACATTGAATTTGGTGGTGCAGAATTATTTAAAAAATGACAGGGGCGTGCAAGAGATGCTATCGATGGCCCGAAAAATTGCGGGCCACTTTCGGCATTCAGCCACCGCGTGCCGAAGACTGGAGCACCACCAAACACTCCTGAACATGCCCTGCCATCATCTGAAGCAAGAGGTGGTAACGAGGTGGAATTCAACCCTCTATATGCTTCAGAGGATGGAGGAGCAGCAAAAGGCCATTCAAGCCTATACATCTGCCCACGATATAGGCAAAGGAGGGGGGAATGCACCTGACTCAAGCGCAGTGGAGAATGATTTCAATGTTGTGCAAGGTTCTGCAACCCTTTGAACTTGTCACACGTGAAGTCAGTTCAGACACTGCCTGCCTGAGTCAGGTCATTCCCCTCATCAGGCTTTTGCAGAAGATGCTGGAGACATTGAAGGAGGAGCTAAAACAGAGCGATTCCGCTAGGCATGTGGGACTTGTGGATGGAGCCCTTAATTCGCTTAACCAGGATTCACGGGTGGTCAATCTGTTGAAATCAGAGCACTACATTTTGGCCACCGTGCTCGATCCTAGATTTAAAACCTACGTTGTATCTCTCTTTCCGGCAGACACAAGTCTGCAGAGGTTCAAAGACCTGCTGGTGAGAAAATTGTCAAGTCAAGTGGAACGTGACCCGTCAACAGCTCCTCCTTCACATTCTCCCGCAACTGGGGGTGCGAGGAAAAGGCTAAGAATTCCGAGCCCACCCGCTGGCGGAGATGCAGGGCAGTCTGGAGCGAGTGCTGACATCTGGTCTGGACTGAAGGACCTGGCAACGATTACTGACATGTCGTCTACTGTCACTGCATATGATTCTGTTACCATTGAAAGAATGGTGGAGGATTATATGAGTGACCGCATCCAAGTAGGCACGTCAGACAGTCCGTACGTATACTGGCAGGAAAAAGAGGCAATTTGGAGGCCCTTGCACAAACTGGCTGTATTTTACCTAAGTTGCCCCCCCCTCCAGTGTGTACTCCGAAAGAGTGTTTAGTGCAGCCGCTCACCTTGTCAGCAATCGGTGTACGAGGTTACTTCCAGAAAATGTGGAGAAGATGATGTTCATCAAAATGAATTATAATCAATTCCTCCGTGGAGACATTCACCAGCAATTGCCTCCAGAAAGTACACAGGGACCTGAGATGGTGGATTCCAGTGGGGACGAATTAATAATCTGTGAGGAGGGGGATGTACACAGTGAAAGGGGTGAGGAATCGGAGGATGATGATGAGGTGGACATCTTGCCTCTGTAGAGCCAGTTTGTGCAAGGAGAGATTGATTGCTTCTTTTTTGGTGGGGGCCCAAACCAACCAGTCATTTCAGTCACAGTCGTGTGGCAGACCCTGTGGCTGAAATTATGAGTTCGTTGAAAGTGTGCATGTCCTGTTTATACAACATAAGGGTGGGTGGGAGGGCCCAAGGACAATTCCATCTTGCACCTCTTTTTTCTTTCATTTTTCTTTGCATCATGTGCTGTTTGGGGACAATTTTTTTGAAGTGCCATCCTGCCTGACACTGCAGTGCCACTCCTAGATGGGCCAGGTGTTTGTGTCGGCCACTTGTGTCACTTAGCTTAGACATCCAGCGACCTCGGTGCAAATTTTAGGACTAAAAATAATATTGTGAGGTGTGAGGTGTTCAGAATAGACTGAAAATGAGTGGAAATTATGGTTATTGAGGTTAATAATACTATGGGATCAAAATGACCCCCAAATTCTATGATTTAAGCTGTTTTTGAGGGTTTTTTGTAAAAAAACACCTGAATCCAAAACACACCCGAATCTGACAAAAAAATTTCAGGGAGGTTTTGCCAAAACGCGTCCGAATCCAAAACACGGCCGCGGACCCGAATCCAAAACCAATACACAAAACCCGAAAAATTTCCGGTGCACATCACTAATTTAAAGTGTGTATAAGGTATAGCTTTTCATTCCTGTATATAAATCAGCATTATCAACCCAAAGCTCTGATCAAGACCCTGTATAAGAGAAGCTGTTTATCTCCCTTGTCGTTCACTATGAAATTAATGAGGGTCCCAGGCATCCTCTGAGCATGACATCAAAGGGCTATCACAGAGCAATTAGCAGCTTGTCCCTGCCCCAGAAAGCTGGCATGGGCCGAGAAGTGTGGAGAGCTCAGACAGTGGATGACAGCAGGGAAGCCCTGACATGCTGCACATCGGGTCGGATAATAGGAGAGGATTTTCATGTTTTTATTCCCAAAAGATCTCGTCTCATTCTTACTATTACTGTAACTAAATTTTCATGAAACACTGTCTGTGTGGTGTTTCCAGTTCTGGCATAGTCTCATGTTCACTGCACTCCTGCATCCCAACAAATACACTATGGGGGTTATTCTGAGTTGATCACAGCAGCAAGTTTGTTAGCAATTGGGCAAAACCATGTGCACTGCAGGGGGGCAGATATAACATTTGCAGAGAGAGTTAGATTTGGGTGGGTTATTTTGTTTCTGTGCAGGGTAAATACTGGCTGCTTTATTCTTACACTGCAATCTAGATTCAAGTTTGAACACACCACACCCAAATCTAACTCTCTATGCACGTTATATCTGCCCCCCCAGGAGCGCACATGGGCCCTCATTCCGAGTTGTTCGCTCGCAAGCTACTTTTAGCAGCATTGCACACGCTAAGCCGCTGCCTACTGGGAGTGAATCTTAGCTTAGTAAAATTGTGAACGAAAGATTCGCAATATTGCGAAAAGATTTATCTGTGCAGTTTCTGAGTAGCTCGAGACTTACTCTTCCAGTGCGATCAGTTTAGTGCTTGTCGTTTCTGGTTTGACGTCACAAACACACCCAGCGTTCGCCCAGACACTCCCCCGTTTCTCCAGCCACTCCCGCGTTTTTCCCAGAAATGGTAGCGTTTTTTTACACACTCTCATAAAACGGCCAGTTTCCGCCCAGAAACACCCACTTCCTGTCAATCACACTCCGATCACCAGAACGAAGAAAAAAACCTTGTAATGCCGTGAGTAAATTACCAAACTTCATTGGAAATTTACTTGGCGCAGTCGCAGTGCGAACATTGCGCATGCGTAATTAGCGGAAAATCGCTGCGATGCGAAGAAAATTACCGAGCGAACAACTCGGAATGAGGGCCATGGTTTTGCCCAACTGCTAACAAAGTTGCTGTTGCGATCAACTCGGAATGACCACCTATATGTTACATATAATGGAAGCTGCTGTAAGAGGTCTGATAGCTATAGTGTATATAGGGGGTCATTCCGAGTTACATAGAAACATAGAAACATAGAATTTGACGGCAGATAAGAACCACTTGGCCCATCTAGTCTGCCCCTTTTTTATTTTATCCTTTAGGCAATCTCAACCCTTTTTTAACCTTGATTCTTTGTAAGGATATTCATATGCCTGTCCCAAGCATGTTTAAATTGCCCTACAGTCTTAGCCTCTACCACCTCTGATGGGAGGCTATTCCACTTATCCACTACCCTTTCTGTGAAGTAATTTTTCCTTAAATTTCCCCTGAACCTCCCCCCCTCCAGTCTCAATGTATGCCCTCGAGTTCTAATGCTTCTTTTCCTTTGAAGAATGTTTCCCTCCTGAACTTTGTTAAGACCCTTTATATATTTGAAAGTTTCTATCATGTCTCCCCTTTCCCTTCTCTCCTCCAAACTATACATGTTAAGATCTTTTAGCCTTTCCGGGTAAGTTTTGTGATGTAGGCCATGCACCATTTTAGTTGCCCTTCTTTGTACACTCTCTAATGTATTTATATCCTTCTGGAGATAGGGTCTCCAGAACTGGACACAGTATTCCAGATGGGGCCTTACCAATGACCGATACAGTGGCATTATCACTTCTTTTTTCCTGCTACTGATTCCTCTCCCTATGCAACCAAGCATCTGACTTGCCTTTCTCATTGCTTTGTTGCATTGCTTTCCTGCCTTCAAGTCACTTGAAATAGTGACTCCTAAATCTCTTTCCTCCTCAGTAGTTTCCATTATAGTACCCTTGATACTATACTTAGCCTTTGGGTTTTTGAGACCCAAGTGCATGATTTTGCATTTTTTAGCATTAAACTGTAGTTGCCACGTTCTTGACCATTTCTCAAGCCTACCTAGGTCATCAATCATTTGTTTGACCCCTCCCGGTGTGTCTACCCTGTTGCATATCTTTGTATCATCTGCAAAAAGGCATATCTTCCCTTCAATACCATCTGCAATGTCACCAACAAAGATATTAAAGAGAACTGGACCAAGTACAGATCCCTGGGGTACTCCACTGGTAACATTTCCCTCCATAGATTGCACTCCATTAACTACAACTGTCTGTTTCCTATCCTGCAACCAGGTTCTTATCCATTTCACTAATTTATAATCCACCCCCAGGCTTTCAAGTTTATTTAGCAGTCTGTGATGTGGGACAGTGTCAAATGCCTTACTAAAGTCTAGATATGCTACATCTACAGCTCCTCCTTGATCTATTATTAGAGTTGTTCGCTTGCTAGCAGATTTTAGCAGCATTGCACACGCTAGGCCGCCGCCCTCTGGGAGTGTATCTTATCTTAGCAGAATTGCGAACGAAAGATTAGCAGTATTGCGAATATAAATTTCTTAGCAGTTTCTGAGTAGCTCGAGACTTACTCCTACACTGCAATCAGCTCAGCCCGTTTCGTTCCTGGTTTGACGACACAAACATGCCCTGCGTTCAGCCAGCCTCTCCCCCATTTCTCCAGACACTCCCGCGTTTTATCCTGGCACGCCTGCGTTTTCCGCACACTCTCTGAAAACGGTCAGTTTCCGCCTAGAAACATCCACTTCCTGTCAATCACACTCCGATCACTTCAACAATGAAAATTCTTCGTTCGGACGTGAGTAAATCTACTAAGTTTTGTGCTAAAATACTTAGCGCATGCGCACTGCGTACCATGCGCATGCACATTTTTGCCTTAATCGCTCCGATGCGAAAATCGGAAACGAGCAAACACCTAAGAACGACCCCCATAGGGTATGCTACTTTGCTTCTGATTCTGGGCACCATCTAGTGGCAGCCGCGGGCAGAAACAATTGAATTACCCCCTTTATCTTAGTAGTTCTACTTATGCAATTGGCAAACTATTGTACATGGGTACTAGAGTTCCCAGTCCTTGATAGACTCGTCATCATCCATACTTTTACCAGGCGTGCAAAGTATCATCTGCTTGTATAATGGAATGTGTGCAAAGTGCAGGTATATTGTCTGTTATATTATGTCTCCAGGGGTGGGTCAAGAGAGGAGGGGGCCCGTGTGCAGTCTCTGTGTTGCACCTCCCCTTTTGCTGGCACATTTGCCAAGTAGTCGAAGCACCAATTACAGATACGCCCATGCAGGGCCGTAACTAAGTGTGTGCCGATGGTGCCTTGCCCACATTGCAATTGCACTGAAGGTGCACCCTCTGGCAGCACACTCCCATATACGGCCGTCATATCCAGTGAGGTACTAGTGAAAGTCCCGCTCGCCGCCGGCACCTGTCTCCCGCCGCCGCCTCTGTAAGGGACGGGGAGCGGTGCTGCAGGCGACATTTGGTGGTACACAGCCCCTCGTTCTGTAATTCCACCTGTGAGACCCGCCGCCGCCTCTGCAATGGATAGGGAGCGCTACTGCAGCCGCCAGCTCCCATATATGAGTGTCTGCACCTGGCAGACCTGGATTCCTGATCGCCCCCACAGGTGACTGAGACACACACACACACTAAAAAAAAAGGAGGCTCTGTTGCTGTAATTTGTAAAAGGGGGACTCTACCTGCTGTACTGTGTAAAAGGGGGACCCTGCCTGCCGTAATGTGTAAAATGGGATTCTACCTGCCGTACTGTGTAAAAAGGGGACTCTACCTGCCTAATGTGTAAAAGAGGACTCTACCTGCCATACTGTGTAAAAGGGAGCTCTGCCTACCATAATGTGTAAAAGGGAGCTCTGTGGCCATGCCCCTTTCCCATGAAGCCACGCCCCTATATTTTTGTATATGGTGGTGGTAGGGGGCGCCGATGCTGTTTCTTGCACACAGCGCTAAAATGTCTAGTTATGGCACTGCGCCCACGTATGTCTCAGGGTGTTATAGTAACTATAAAGGGTCTATTTACTAAGCATTGGAGAGAGATAAAGTGCCAACCAATCAGATCCTGTCTTTTTTCATACCCAGCCTGTAATGTGGCAGTTAGGAGCTTATCTCTATGGTAGCTGGGTGGTCTAACTGCATTATATTGAAGTATAAAAAGGAGTGAAATTATAACCCTTCTGCAACCAGCAGTAACATTTTTTTCCTTCTGTATTTGTATAGGGAAGATCATTTAACACGTACCCCCAGAATACTTCTTCTTTTGCCAATGCAAGATATTCTGAGAATAAAGACAATCTATTTATGCATTTTATTTTACATTTTTAAATAAAACTATATTTACTTTTAAATGTTATTAATTTTTTTCCCAATTCAGGCAAACCTTCAAATCTGTTCTTTCACTGGGGGTAATTCAGAGTTGATCGCAGCAGTAAATTTGTTAGCAGTTTTGCAAAACCATGTGCACTGCAGGGGGGGCAGATATACCATTTGCAGAGAGAGTAAGATTTGGGTGGGTTATTTTGTTTCTGTGCAGGGTAAATACTGGCTGCTTTATTTTTACACTGCAATTTAGATTTCAGTTTGAACACACCACACCCAAATCTAACTCTCTCTGCACATGTTATATCTGTCCCCCACCCCGCCTGCAATGCACATGGGGGGTCATTCGGACCCAATCGTACGCTTCAGTTTATCGCAGCAGTGTGATCGGGTCAGTACTGCGCATGCGCCGGCGCCGCAGTGCGCCTGCACATGCCAGACAGCCGAAGGCCGTCGTTGCCTAGCGATCGCCTCTGCCTGATTGACAGGCAGAGGTGGTCGCTGGGTGGGAGGGGGCTGGACGGCGGCGTTAAGCCACCATTTAGGGTACGCGGTCCGGCCAACACAGGCGTGGCCGGACCGTTGGGGGGGAGCGAGCCGCTGTGGCTGCGTGACATCACACGCAGCCGCTGTTTCCCGGGGCAGCGAAGAGGTTCTACCGGCCAGCCGCAGGAGCCAGGAGTTACTCCTCAAATGCAAAAGCATCGCCGCTGTGCGATTCTTTTACACTTCTGCAGGGGGGGGGGGGGGGGTCGGCACTGGCATGCGGGGCGGGATAGCCCTGTGCTGGGTCCCCCCCCCGCATGTCTGAGTGCTTGATCGTAGCTGTGCTAAATTTAGCACAGCTACGACAAACTCGGAATGACCCCCATGGTTTTGCCCAGCTGCTAACAAATTTGCTGCTGCGATCAACTCTGAAATAGGGGGGTCATTCCGAGTTGATCGCTCGCTACCTACTTTTAGCAGCCGTGCAAACGCATAATCGCCGCCCACGGGGGAGTGTATTTTTGCTTTGCAAGTGTGCGAACGCCTGTGCAGTCGAGCGCAGCAAAACATTTTGTGCAGTTTCAGAGTAGCTCTGGACTTACTCAGCCCTTGCGATCACTTCAGTCTTTTTGGTGCCGGAATTGACGTCACACACCTGCCCTGCAAACGCCCGCGTTTTCACAAACACTCCCAGAAAACGGTCAGTTGACACCCATAAACGCCCTCTTTCTGTCAATCACCTTGCGTTCGGCTGTGCAAATGGTATCTCGCTAAATCCATCGCCCAGCACCGATCCTCTTTGAACCTGTACGACACGCCTGCGCATTGCAGTGCATACGCATGCGCAGTTTTGCCATTTTTTTACCTGATCGCTGCGCTGCGAAAATCTGCAGCGAGCGATCTACACGGAATAACACCCTAGGCCCAGTGAACGGCTGCAGTTGTACTGAGCATTTGCAAGCCAGTAAGCTGGCTCATGCATGGAAACATTTGCAATGGCAGACCAGATGCAGCTGTAACTGAAATATTACTACTCTGGGCCAATATCAACAGGACAGTTGAGTATATATATATATATATTTATTTATTTATTGTTTAACTGCAGTGATAGTGATAATAATAACAACAATAATAATAATAATAATAATAATAATTGTTATTTTATTTATATAGCGCTTTTCTCCCGTAGAACTCAAAGTCGATTTACAGACATCAAAAAAACTTGATGCTTAATACAGAGGATTTAGAATTACAAGTACAAAACTACACAGAAATAATTAAGAACAACAAAAACCTAGAGATCACAATAAGTATAATTGCAGGGGTTGGCTCAGACATTTTGGGTAATAACTTCCATGGGTTGTCAATTCCACCCACACAAGATACCAGGTGAGGCAGCCATCTTGGGTGCACTACGTAGAATTACTAAGAGTGGAAAAGGTTGGAAACAGAAGAGATCATACAAAATTAGTGGCTGCAGCATACGAATGCTAGGAGTACGGTCCCAACATAATAGTCAGGTCCATGTATTTCTATCCCATCCACGAGCATACCAGGTAAGGCAGCCATGCTGGGCGCACTACCAAGATTACACTGTGGGAATTAAGCTGTACAAGGACCCAAGGCATATATAGGAAAACTGGGAGAGGTATGGAGGGTCGACAGTAACTAGGTCAACAGTGTCTAGGTCGACCACTATTGGTCGACAGTAACTACAGTAGGTCGACAGGGATGCTAGGTCGACAGGGTCTCTTGGTCAACATGGTCTAGGTTGACAGGTGAAAAGGTCGACATCAGTTTTTTATGTTTTTTTGGGGTCGATTTCTCCGTACAGTGACCCAGAAACCCAATTAGGGCACCGTGTTCGCTCGCCATGCTTTGGGCAAGGTGCTTTGCTCCGCTGCGCTCGGCACAGGTTACTGTTCCTTATCGTAGTCCACGTGGATCGTTAAGTATGAAAAAGTTCAAAAAAAGAATTTTTTTTGAAAAACTCATGTCAACCTTTTGACCTGTCGACCTAGAACATGTCGACCTAGAGACCCTGTCGACCTAGAAACCCTGTCGACCTAGTTACTGTCAACCAATAGCGATCGACCTAGACACTGTCGACCTAGTTGCTGTCGGCCTAGAGACCGGACACCGGAAAAACTAGCATGTGCGTATTCATTTGATATACCCTGGATAAAGACCCTGCACACAGGTCTAGCAATACAGTTGGGTGGAATTACATAAAAAAAAGAAAAGAAAAAAGAATGGTACAAAACAATGAACAGCATATTCAGCAAACAGTATATAGGCAGTGATGGGAAAGTGATAAACAGGGGAATGGAAAGTAGGTTGGCGATCCAACTGGTACTCTCCTCTAGCGCAGTTCCAGGGGGCAGAGGCAATAAAAGGCAGTGATGGTGGTGAGGGGCTTGCATGCGTCAAGATGGTGATCGCGATCTGGTCCTGGTGCTCCTTCCCCCTCAGCTTCCCTTCCCCGAGGAGCCCTGATGTTCTAAGGGATGGGCCAGGCCTCGTTGCTAACCAGCAGAGGTGAGGCCACTGGGCAGCATCAAGTTGGACGGGGATGGGGTTGTCTTCACCTGGAAGTGGATCCACAATCACGGTTCAGAGACATCAGGAGAACTAAAGAGGTGCTAGGCCGCAGGTTGCAGAGCACAGCAGGATTTCCAAAATGGAGTCAGTAGTGTGCATCGCTCCAGCAGCCTGGAGCGAATAAATGGGCCCAGTGGCTCAAGGTGGAGCCCCATGCTCCTGATATATATCCCACCTGGGGGTACCTGGCACCAGGACCAGAAACTGAAGCAGGGCATGTCCGGAGGGAGATCTCATTGGGCAGCAGAGTCAGGCCACGTGAACAGAATGGAATCGGGCCAGGTGTCCCAGGAGATAAGCATGAGCGGGACAGGAGATCAGCAGGGGTGAGGAGGGCAGGTTGAGCCATCAAGGCGGAGAGGAAACTTGCGGTCGTCGCAGCTGAAGCAGGCTGGGATGAGCAGGTAGTGTCATGGAGTGTTGAGTGGCACCCGTCATGGAGGTTACATCAGTGCAGTGAGGAAGTGTGGGGGACCGGAGCAGCGGCAGAGGGTGAGCAGCGGCATAGGTGAGCTGCGGTCCGGTGTGGAGGGGCTTCCCTGGGCGGCAGCCACCGCAGGGTCCAGATGATGGCAGGCTGGGACCCAGGGAGAGCCCCCTCACACGTCTGCTCCATAGAGTGACTGGATAGCTGATAGCATTATTGCAACCGTTGAGGTAATGATGAGAATTAGACCAGTGAGATACAGTATTGACCCTCTGAACATATCAACTTGGCACTCTGAGGCTATACATATGGAACTGCCATATAACATTGACACTATGAGGATAAAAATATGACATTGACATACCACACTGGCACTCTGAACATATCAGCTTGGCACTCCGAAGATAAACATATGAAGCAGACATATAACACTGGCAATTTAAGCATATAAATATGGCGCTGACATACAGATGTGTCATTATACATCCTTCTTCAATACGACACACAGCGGGAGATGTGAGCTGATCGGTACTGTGCAACTCCGTTGGCGCCCTGCGTCTTCTTTTGCAGAAAATGCATCTTATTCGCATTGCTACGTGAATAAGATACACAAGAAGATTCTGCTGATTAAAATTATATGCGGTATGCCTATATTCTGTGCGCTACCGTGCCTGTATCTGCATATGAAAAGCATTTGCAGGGAGGCTATAGTTATATGTTATTGGGCACATCTGTATAACACCGGCACCAGCGCGCTGGGATATACTGTAATAACACTGGCAAATTAATACTAGTGCACAAGTGTGCCCTAGTTTTAGTGTGTGCTAGTATTATTTTGTACTTCACAAAATTCTGGGAGCACTAATAACCCAGCCTTCTCATATACTATTAAGTTAGGCAGTGCCGTAACTAGGCATTTTAGCGCTGTGTGCAAGAAACGGCATTGGCGCCCATCCCCCCTTATGTAAAACTGGGACAGTGCGCGCCGTAGGCTGGGGAAGTGCATCCCAGCATTCACAGCAGCGCTGGCCAGCCAATGCGGAAGGAGAGGGACAGCTGCAGCGACGCCGCTACCAATTACATAGCACTGCTGCGGCTCCAGTCCCCCTCCCTACTCCTTCTGCCCTGCCTCCGGAGCTGCTCCTCTCCTCCGGCGTTGCGCACACAGCACAGGCGGCTTGTAATGAGTCAATTTGATCATTACAAGCCTGACCTAGTTGCTGATCGTTGCACCCTCAAGGCGACTGCGCTGTGTGCCAGGCACACCTGGCACACACGTAGTTACAGCTCTGAAGTTAGGCCTTTATGTTGGTTTAATCGACTTAACCATTTTTTTCCTTACATTGCTACACTGGTGCAGACTCAACCTTTATATTACTATATAACGCTGCTACTCTGAGGGTATAAATGTGACACTGAAAGCTCAAGTTCAGAACATGGAACCCCCTAAACTGCTTCAGAAGTCAGAACACTATCCACGTGGACATTTATTGGAAATAGTAACCTGTGGCGAGTGAAGCGAACCCACGAGGGTACACGTCTTAATGTTCTGAACAAGTTTGATGATGTTCTAAAGCAGTTAAGTTATGCTAAACCAGGGGGTTCCATGTACTGAGCTTGATCCGACAATGACATATAACACTGGCACTCTGAAGGTATGAATATGACATACAACACTGGCAATGTAAGGATGGGTGTGGTATGCGTTACCGGCGGCTGGGATCCCGGGGAGGGGCAAGCGCAACAAGCCCATTGCGGGCTTGCTGCGCTCGCTACGCTGCGGGCTCGGTGGTGAGCTGTGTTTGCCACAGATTCTATTCCCACTCTAAGGGGGTCGTGGACACCCACGAGTGGGAATAGTCCCTGTTGGTCAGTATACCGACCATCAGGATAGTGAGGCGGCGGGATGTAGGTGGAGGTATTGTGACCAGTGGTCACATAACTACATCCTGTAAGGATAGTATCAAAGCTAGATTTACACACACATATTTGAACCCAATGGACATTATACTGTATAAATGTGCAGCAGTATATACTTTGTTACTCTCTCTCTCTGCCTCCTCTTGAACTGTGTTTTACAGTATTATTCTGTGGCGCACGCAGGGGGGGTTTCTGAGTACCCAGAATTTATTTTCCAGCTGTGGTCCGGACGGCTGGCATTTGTAGCCCCACCCCCTTGCGGCTATATGCCGCGATTTGCGGGTCTGTCGGGAGGGGGCGGGGCCAATATGACGAGATTCTTATGTAATTGAGTCATATTGGCCCCTCCCCCTCAACGCCGACCCGCAAATCGCGGCATTTAGCCACGAGGGGGCGGGGCTACAGTTGCCGCACCAATTATGCCATGGGGGCTTATTGATGAAACGTGCCCCAGTCCAGCGCTGCATTAATGACACCTGCAGCATCCTCTTCCTTCAGGACAGGGCAGTTTCCAAATGTAAGTGTACTGTGTGTGGGGTGTAATTGTGTATATGTGTATGTGTGTGTATATGTATGTGTTCCATGTGTGTATTTATGTGTACGTGTTCTGTGTATGATGTATATCTATCTATCTATGTATGTATTGATGTGTTCTATGAGTGTGTGTACTGTATATATGTATGTTTGTGTGTTCTATGTGTGCATTTGTGTGTGTGTTCTATGTAATTTATGTATTATATATATCTACATATATGTGTGTGTACACGAACACACTTGTGCACACATAGAAGTAACACCCCCCCCCTTCCCCATTAATCCTGCATTTACCCCTGAGGGGGGTATCCTGTGCGCAGGATCTAGAGTGATAAGATACACATAATGAATGTATCTGCAGGTGATATAGGTAAAGCATAGATAAACGCAGGGGGGATTTCCAGTTGCCCGATGTTCGGCACAGTGGGAAATTGCGGATTGCATTTGGAAACCCCCCTCTAGACATCCTGCGTTTGCCCGTTATTGCCCATAGTGCAACCCCGCCCTAGAAGAATTTGATCAGCAACCCGCACCTCTAGCTAACTCGGATGGCATCACATCCTGCCCCTGGTCTCTATCTGACAGTCTCTGTATTTCCAGCATACGCTGCAAATTTGGTACGTTTTCACTAAAAAAAAAGATATAGGGCCAAATGTAATAGAGTGAGAGTTTCAGAAAGTGAGAGCTTTGGGAAGGTTTTTCTTTTTTTTTTTAAAAAGTGGCAATCATTTACACTGCAAAACCAGGTTGATCTTGCTGTGTAAATGATTGCCACTTTTTAAAAAAAAAATGCAAAATCTTACCAAATCTCTCACTTTTTGAAACTCTCACTCTATTACATTTGGCCTCATATGTCTAAATATCTTCATTGTATTATTATAATTATTTTATAGTCAAAACTCTGGAGTATACTGGAGTATGACAGCTGAGACTCCGCCACCCATATTACCCTTACGCACGTCACTGAATATGACACTGACAACACAATACTGGCACTCTGAGGATAAAAATTAGTGATGTGCGCCATCCCAAATCTTGGGTTATGGATCTGTATCTCCTTCGTGTTTTGGATCTGTATTGGTTTTGCCAAAACTGTCTTTGTGGGTTTTGGTTGTGGATCTGTATTTTTTTTTTTTAGAAAAAAAATCATAAAAACAGCTAAAATCACAGATTTTGGGCCTGTTTTTGTTACTACAGTATTATTAACCTCACTAAAATAAATTTTCACTCATTTCCAGTCAATTTTGATCACATCACAATATTGTTTTCATCCAGCATCGGATCTTGCAGGTTTTGGATTCCACACAAGGGAGCAGCATCTGGGACTCAATTACACTCCCTTTCTGCTACGATGTCTGCAATAAAGAGGAAATATGTTGAATTAATACAAAATTAGTTGTGTATATCAGTCAAAAACATTTATATAGTATTGCATACCTTGCGTAAAGCTTTATGAAGCGGTTACCTTCTCCAGGTCGAAAATAACTTTCAGTAACTGATCCTACATTGAGGCTGAAAATAATCTGTACAGATGATTATAACATCTAAAAAATATATATATATATTGTACAATATATATTTATCTTTCATTGTTTGTACTGTGGTCAAAATAGCCTGGAAATGCCCGGAAATGAATGTTATTGGGGTTAATAATACTATAGGGGAAAAAAAAGGCCAAATCATGTTATTTTAGCTGTTTTAGTAAAAAAATAAAATAAAAAAAGTGTGAAACCAAAATCAGCAAAAATGGTCTGACACAGATCTTTATCAACAACTAGATCAGGGTCCCAAGGGAGGTTGAGTATATATGTAGTGGAAAGAAGGACTGATTAGTAATTTAATTTAATTTGTTTGAATTTAAAAAAGTAAATTAATCATTGGGAGCACGGTCTTTATTGCATGGACAACAATTTTGGGGGGTAATTCAGACCTGATCGCTGCTGTGCATTTTCGCACAGCGGGCAATCAGATCTGAACTGTACATGCGTATGCACCGCAATGCGCCGGCGCGTCGCACAACAGCATCGGGCATCAGTGCTTAGCGATGGGATGGTGCGAAAAAAATGATCGCACCAGCGATAGCAAGATGATTGACAGGAAGTGGCCGTTACTGGGTGTGAACTATTTTGCAGGAGTGTCCGAAAAAACCCAGGCGGGCTCAGGCGTATGGAGGGATGTCAGCTCTGCCCCCGAACAGCAGGAAACAATCGCAGTGGCTGAGTAAGTCCTGGGCTGCGCAGAGACTGCACAAACTGATGTTTGTGCAGCTCTGCTAAAGAAGCGAATGCACACTTGCACAGGCTTTACCCCTCCCCCTGTAGGCGGCAACTATCTAATCACAGGGCTGCAAAAAACGCACCATAGCGATCAGGTCTGAATTACCCCCTTTTTTGGTTATATGATTGCACTAATCTGACTTTTTTTTAAGAATATATTTATTGAAGGATAAAGCAGAACACATCCCAACAGAAACACACAAAGCACACAAGACATATTAAGGCATTAAGTCTGAAACCGGCAGAGTCAAATGAATGAGAGACACACAGGCTAAATCGGCCAATAACATGTCACATGTGCACTGCTAGATCCAATTTTTCATTTTCATTAGCAAAAAAAAAAGGGTCCTGAAGCAAGAGGACATAAACATCATAAAACTATAGACTACAAGAGAAGAAGGAAGAAAATGTAGGAAAAGAAAAGGAGACGGCGTGGCTAGAACCGTCAAAAGAGAGAGGAAAAAGGGAGAGACAGAAAACAAGTAAGAAGAGGAAAAAAAGAAAAAAAAAGAAGGACATCCAGGGGCCCCATGTTTTATCAAAGGATTTAGAAGAGTGTTTAATAACACTGGTCATAAATTCCATGCGGTGAACTGACCAAACTCTAGTAATAACAGAGGTGATAGTGGGTGGGAGGGGTTGTTTCCAGTCAGCAGCGAGTTGACAAGTGGCTGCCGATAGGACATGTCTAATAAGTTTATTCTGGTGGTAGGTAGCATCTGGGAATGGCAATGGTAAGAGAAAAAATGTGGGATCTAAGGGAAGCGAGATTTGTAGAAGTGAGGAGAGAAGGTTCCTAATATCCGACCAGAAAGTGGAGAGCTTGGTGCAACTCCACCAGATGTGAAAAAATGAACCTTCCAACCCGCAGCCTCGCCAGCACTGATTAGAGGCATCAGGGAATATCTTAGCTATTCTGGAGGGCACCAAGTACCATCTATAAAGAATCTTATAGATGTTTTCTTTTATTCTGACACATATTGAGCTTGACCTTGCTCCCTCTCTAATAACATCCCAGTCTTCATGATCTAAGGACTCACCCAAATCCCATTCCCAAGCCAACTCAAAGGAGTCCCGTGTGTGCATTCAGAAAGATGACAGGTCCGAATATAGGTAGGAAATGAGACCAGATGTGGAGGACTGGCGGAGGGAGAGCGACTCACACTAATCTAACTTTTACTAATCCAACTTTTACTTTTTCTTTGATTTTACATGCCCTGACTCAAGCCATCTATGCCTCATCTCTCAATTGTTCGTCCTTCATATCTATCAATAAACGCAAACCAAGTGGGGTACAGCACACACCACAATTTGTACAAAAAATTTACCACCTACAGTGTCACAATATGTGTATGAGTATGAAATAATAATATACTGCGGTCTGATCGGCAGTGTCACAGTGCTCATGAACATAAAATAAAAATTGTATAGTACACTGGGGTATAGCACAAACAAACAAAAAAAAATATTTATTTTTATAATTATATTTTTAGGGTTTTTGCTGTTAGCTTTTATTATTCTAATTTTATATTGGGACAGAGTTCCTGGATGGACGGACAGATCACCCCTTTCAGATATAGCAGACAGAGCACCCCTGGACTGATACTGATAGGACACCCCAGCCCCTGGATGTTACTGGGTTAATTGAATTAATACTGGGGCAGATCCCCCTGTATATATGGACAGAGCACCCCTTTCTGATACACCAGCCTCACACCAGTCAGACAACACAGTACTGAGACGGACACATCCGTTCAGTACACTCTTCACAAGCGTACTGAAAATGGAGCCGAACACCGGGGATCTTTATAGAATCCAAAACCCGTGACAATCTGACAGCGGCATGATGACGTTTTGCCTCAATTTGGGATCCGAGTAAGGCGGGAAACCCTGATCTGGACTCAAATCGGGAAGTTCAGGTGGGTCCGGTTCTCGGAGAACCGGACCCGTTCATCTATCTATATATAATATATATATAAAAATGGATGTTGTGTGTGTATGTGTGTAACTGTGTATGTATGTATGTATGTATGTATGTATGTATGTTCAAGCATAACTCTGGAATGCCTGGAGCAATTTACACCAACTTGGTACACATATGACTTAAAATCTGGAAAAAAATACTGTGGGGGTAAGACAACCCTAGCACCCCTAGGGCTGGGGGTGGGAAGGGGGTGACATGTAAAAATCCATAGTTTTTGGGAATAACTCTGGAATGCCTGGAGCAATTTACACCAAACTTGGTACACATATGACTTACAATCTGGAAAAAAATACTGTCGCGGTAAGACACTCCTAGCACCTCTAGGGGTGGGGGTGGGAAGGGGGTGACATGTAAAAATCCAGAGTTTTCGGGGTCGCTGAGATGAATAGTGACACTCCCGATGCCGTTTAAGTCCAAGCTCAGCCCCCATCAACATGGGGGGGGGGTGAAAAATAAAATGTCCTAAATGACCGACATCAGTATCAAATCCATAGTTTTCGGAGTCGCTTTTTGAAAATGGATATGTTCTTTAGACTGTCCGTTAACATATAGGCTATGTATCTTCACGCTAATTCTTTTAGGGGCTACATCTCTATAGATTTACCAACCCGTGAAAATGAGACACCCCCGTGTGAAGAACGGGTAAAACAGCTAGTCTCTAATAAAAATGGCACTGACATACAACATTGGCACTCTGATGATATAAATGGCACTGACATATAACAAGCTGTGAATATAAATATGGCGCTGACATATAACACTGGCACTCCGAGGATCTAAATATGACACTGATACATAACACTGGCACTCCTTGGGTATAAATATGACACTGATATATAACACTAGCACTCCGGGGGTATAAATATATATGACACTGATACATAACACTGGTACTCCGGGGGTATAAATATGACACTGATATATAACACTGGCACTCCGGGGGTATAAATATGACACTGATATACTGTATAACACTGGCACTCCTGGGATATAAATATGACACTGATACATAACACTGGCAGTCTGGGGATATAAATATGACACTGATATATAACACTGGCGCTCCGGCCTCCGGGGGTATAAATATGACACTGATATATAACACTAGAACTCCAAGGGTATATATGACACACACTGATATATAACACTGGCACTCCGGGGGTATAAATATGACACTGATATATAACACTGGCACTCCGGGGGTATAAATATGACACTGATATATAACACTGGCACTCCGGGGGTATAAATATGACACTGATATATAACACTGGCACTCTGGCGGTATAAATATGACAGTGATATATAACACTTGCACTCCGGGGGTATAAATATGACACTGATACATAACACTGGCAGTCCGGGGATATAAATATGACACTGATATATAACACTGGCACTCCGGGGGTATAAATATGACACTGATATATAACACTAGCACTCCAAGGGTATATATATGACACTGATATATAACACTGGCACTCCAGGGGTATAAATATGACACTGATATATAACACTGGCACTCCGGGGTATAAATATGACACTGATATATAACACTGGCACTCTGGGGGTATAAATATGACAGTGATATATAACAATGCCACTCCTGGGGTATAAATACAGTATCACACTGACATACAACACTAGCACTCTGAGGATAGAAATAGGACACTGACATTTAACACTGGTACTCTGAAGATATAAATTTGACATTGATACACATGCCTACTCTCATGGAATGGCCAGGAGGCTCCGTAAAAATCATGTGGCCTCCTCTACGGAAGAGTGGCCAAGACTCCCTGTGACGATTGCTACCCAGCAACCAGCCGCCTACTTACCAAGTGAAGTGGGTGGTCCATGCCTTGTAAACGATTGCCACTTTAAAAAAAACGTCAGAGATTAACCGGAATCCTGTCCCTCCGGCAAACTTGGGCCCAATTACATATGTCGTCTGGGGTATTGCATAGCCCCTTCCCCCCATGCATAACAAAAAAATATAGAATTAAAAAAAGAAACCCACGACTGTCTGGAGCAAACCCGGAAACATGGGAAATTTAAACATACTGCCATTACAGAACAGATTATTTTGCAGCGGACAGAAAATACTGTGTGAGAGCAAATTAAAAAATCACACATTTTCTAGTCTCGTCCCAAGTGCTAGATATAAAGACATCCCACCTTTCTTGTGTTTCACCTGTTTGCCGATTTCCCAGAGGATGCGGGTGTAACATACAATCATGACGCCCAGTGGAGTGACAAACAGGGTGCAAAAAGTGAACATGTTGTAAGTGGTCTCCTGCCAGCGCTGGGCAAAGCTCCCATGTGTAGCGCACTGTGTGAAGTTGGCTCCGGGGACAGTTCGCAGACGGAAGAGGAAGAGCTGAGAACACAACAGTAAACTGTGTTAAATTTTGCACAGGAAAACCAACAAATACATTTACAGAGTGCAATATGTTTACTCACAGGCACACATGAACCATGCATTACAATATTGTTTTGTCTTTTTTTTTCTTTAGGTGTGGGGGGACGATCTTTTGGCAAAAGTTGGTAGGTAAACCTAGAATTTGACATTATGGATGGGATGCAGTAGCAGATCTTGCCGTGGGCAAGCAGGACTTTTGCCCGGGGCGCCGACTTCCGGAGGGCGCTGGCGCATTGATGGGGCCCACAGCCATCGGCATTATAATGAGACAAACTGACTGATTATTATGCCACTGCGGCCACGCTGCTGCACTGTAGGCAGTGACAAAAAGAATGCAAATGTGGTCTGGCTGGAGGAGAAGAGGAAGGGGCAGGGGGACCCTCGGCTCATCTCTGAGTTACTGCTGCCACTGAGTGGGAGGCGGTCCTGCTCTTGTCGCTGGGGATGTCAGGCTCTCATGACCATCTCCGGCATTGAAACACGTCTATAAGACCAGGGTGTCCCTTCATTCCTTCATCCCTCCCCCATCACCTCTACCCTGCTATCTCTCAGCCAGAGAACCTGGCCTGCCCCCTTCTTCTCCTCTATCCTGCTCTCTCCCAAACTAAGGACCAGGCCTGCCCTATTCAACCCCCCGACCCACCTCCTTCAGCATACCTCCCAACATGACCCCCTCCAGGAGGGACAGAATGTTCTGCTCCTGGACTTCCCTCTTAATGTATAATTGCCATCACCTGTGGTGAAACACCTTTCATATCCACTAACCTGTTCAAAACAGGTGCCGGTAATCATAAATTAAGAGAAAAGTCCAGAAGCAGAGCATTGTGTCCCTCCTGGAGAGGGTCATGTTGGGAGGTATGCCTTCGGTTAGGTCTAAAACGCTGGCATTCGCTGCTGGGATCTTGACAGCCGGCAACCTGCTGGTAAATACTGTGTATTCCGTACAGAGCCGGCCATATGCATAGGCAAACTAGGCAATTGCCTAGGGCATTTGATATGCCTAGGGGCATCAGCAGCTTCTGCTGATTAAAATGATATGCGGCATGCCTATATTCTGTGTGTAGCATTTCATATGCAGATACAGCCACAGTCTCACACAGTATATAGGCATGCTGCATATCAGTTTAATCAGCAGAAGCAGCTTGTGCATCCTAGCCACATAGCAATGCAAATAAGATGCATTTTCATAAAAAAAGGTGCCCGACATTAGCATTGTGGCAAGAATTATGAGGACACATCTGTATCCAAGCAGAGGCAGAGGTCACAGTGTTAGCAGCAGTGTGAGTGCTGTGTGCATGTGAGTTGGTTGGTAGTGCAGTAATGTTCAGAATATGTGTAAGGGGGTGGTCTTCAGTATGCCGGCGGTCGGGCTCCCGGCGACCAGCATACCGGCGGCGGGAGCCCGACAGCCGGCATACCGACACTTATTCTCCCTTGTGGGGGTCCACGACCCCCCTGGAGGGAGAATAAAATACGCCACCGTGCCCGTAGCATGGCGAGCGCAGCGAGCCCGCAAGGGGCTCATTTGCGCTCGCCACACTGTCGGTAAGCCGGCGGTCGGGCTCCCGGCGCCGGTATGCTGGTCGCCGGGAGCCCGACCGCCGGCATATCGTAGTGAACCAGTGTAAGGAGCATTATGTGTGTCATGTAAAAATGCATTAATAACGTGCAACATATGTGTAAGGGGCACTATGTGTGTCATTATGTGCATAGGGGCACTAATAATGTGCAGCAAATCTGTAGGGGGCAAAATGTGTGTCATTATGTGAATAAGGGCATTAATAATGTGCAGCATATGTGTAAGGGACACTATGTGTAAAAGGGCATTAATAAAGGTTGTCATAATGTGTAAGGTGCATTATGTTTATAAGGACATTAATAATGTGTCTCATATGTGTAAAGGGCATTACGGTGCGGAATTATGTGTATAAATGCATTACTAATGTGTGGCATTACTGTATGTGTATAAGGTGCTCTACTATGTGGCATTGCGTATAGAAAGAGTACTACTATGTCTTCTAAAGTGAATAAAGAGCAATAGGGTGTGGTGTAATGTGAATAAGGAGCAATTCAGTGTGATGTAATGTGAATAAGGGGCTCTACTGTGAGGAGTAACGTTTATAAGGTAAAGTGATACTACTGTGGGATGTAATGTGAATTATGGACACTATCGCATGATCAAATGTGAATAAAGTTGCAGTACTGTGTGGCGTAATTTGATTTGGGGTTACTATTGTGTGGCCATGCCCTTTGCCAGCAAAAACACACCCCTTTTTGGGCTGTGCGCCAAATGTGCGAACTGTTCCTATTTAAAATATAGGGGGTACAAACACCAAAATAAGGACTGCTATGAGTGAGGGGTGATGGTGCTGGGAAAGAGGTGCAAGGTCAGAGGCGAAACCAGCGGTGGTGCTAGGGGGCACCAGCCAAAATCTTGCCTAGGGCATCATATTGGTTAGGACCGGCTCTGATTCCGTATCAAACAAATGTTTGTCATGCACATGCAGAATGCATGCTTCTGTATCTTTAAAGATAATTACCGTAACTCAAAAATCATACAAATCCACCTTTAGAACATGCAGTGTACAAATCTCAAGCTGTATTAGAGCCATGTAATGGAGAAAGGTTTTAGGAGTAGCTCAGAAACGCTTTGGATTTCATAAGTCACACAATATGTAGTCTATGGAGACTCTCCTTGTCACACAGACCGTATGTTAGATGTTTTCCACTCCAATGAATTTCAAACAGACCTTACACTAAGCAGAAATAGCACAGGAATCATTATTCTCTTTTACTAAAATATTACAAACATTTTTTACACCATACTTGCCGACTTTCTGGCTGCTCTCTCTGGGAGAGAGCAGCCAGGTTGGCTCAGCAGGGGGGTGGGCAGTGATGGGGCGTGCAGAGGGGGGCGGGCCAGAGGCGTGACGGGGCATGACGGAGGCGGAACGGGGCGTGGCTGCGGGATCGCGTCACGTAAGTCACGCCCCCGCTGTGTAATGCCGCTATTACCGGCATTATACAGCAGGGGGCATGGCTATGATGACGCGATTCAACAAGAATCGTGCCATCGCCTGCCCGGACCGCCCACTTTACTCGCTAAGTGGGCGGCCGGGCAGTGGGGAACCCCTGAAATCGGGAGACTTGCCTGTTCTTCCGGGGGGCCGGGAGGGTCACCTGATTTTCGGGAGCCTCCCGGTCATTCTGGGAGAGTAGGCAAGTCTGGTTTACACTGATCTATGGGGGTAATTCAGAGTTGATCGCAGCAGCAAATTTGTTAGCAGTTGGGCAAAACCATGGGGGTAATTCCAAGTTGATCGCAGCAGGAATTTTGTTAGCAGTTGGGCAAAACCATGTGCACTGCAGGGGGGGGGGGGGGGGGGGCAGATATAACATGTGCAGAAAGAGTTAGATTTGGGTGGGTTATTTTATTTCTGTGCAGGGTAAATGCGCACAGCTTCTATTCATCGCTGCTCTGCTAAGCAGGGCAGCAAGTGACAGAGCCTCCCAACTGCCCCCCCCCCCCTCCGCGGGACACTGTGGCCCGCGGGTGGGACAGTGGGACAGTCCCCAAAAAAGGGACTGTCCTGCGAAAATCGGGACAGTTGGGAGGTATGGCGGTGCGATCGGGTCTGGATTGCACACACGCGTAGTTGCCGGCAACATTTGTCGCCGGGCAACGACGCTGACAGCAAATAAAGCGGTCGCAGCGGCGACCGCAAGAAGATTGACAGCAGGAAGGCATTCCGGGGCGTCAAGTGACTGTTTGAAGCTGTTTTTGGGGAGTGGTAAGAAAAACGCAGGCGTGTCCAGGCGAACGGAGGGCGGATGTCTGACGCCAAAGCCGTGACCATCGCACATGGTAAGTATGTCCAGGGCTGGTCTTGTTTTGTGTGAAACTTTTTTTTAGCATAGCAGGACTGCACAAGCGATCACAGCCCTGCTATGCTAAAATACACTCCCCCATAGGCGGAGATTAGTTGATCGCACCAGCAGCTTAAAGTTGCTTGGTGCGATCAACTCGGAATAAGGGCCATGGTTTTGCCCATCTGTTAACAAATTTGCTGCTACGATCAACTCTGAATTATCCCCATAGATCAGTGTAAACCCAAGTTGATCGCAGCAGGAATTTTGTTAGCGGTTGGGAAAAACCATGTGCACTGCAGGGGAGGCAGATTTAACATGTGCAGAGAGAGTTAGATTTGGGTGTGGTGTGTTCAATCTGCAATCTAAATTGCAGTGTAAAACTAAAGCAGCTAGTATTTACCCTGCACAGAAACAAAATAACCCACCGCACCCACATCTAACTCTTTCTGCACATGTTATATCTGCCTCCCCTGCAGTGCACTTGGTTTTGCCCAACTGCTAAAAAAGTTCCTGCTGCGATCAACTCAGAATTACCTCCAATGTGCACTGCAGGTGTAGCAGATATAACATTTGCAGAGAGAGTTAGATTTAGGTGGGTTATTTTGTTTCTGTGCAGGGTAAACACTGCCTGCTTTATTTTTACACTGCAATTTAGATTTCAGTTTGAACACACCCCACCCAAATCTAACTCTCTCTGCACATGTTATATCTGCCCCCCCTGCAATGCACGTGGTTTTGCACAACTGCTAACAAATTTGCTGCTGCGTTCAGCAGAACAAGGGCCCATTTATCAACGAATGATAAAACTCTTTGTGAATGAGGAAAATCATTGTTTATGATAAATGGTGCTCCAGCCAATCAGCTCCCAACTGTCATTTTTCAAACACATGACAGTTAGGATCTGAACAAATGACAGGAGATGATTGGCTGGAGCACCATTTATCATACGCAACAAGTTTTATCATTCACATTGAGCTTTATCGCTTATTGATAAATGAGCCCCCACGTACCAAAGATGCTGCATTGGCTCCTACCACCTATAACAGATTTCACTAATTTCCAAAGCACTGTATTTATTACCAGGAAGCAATCAGGATCCCGGTTGTCGGTATCCAGGCATTCAGAATACCAACGCCGGAATACTGACCCTATTCTGAATGCCGACACCGACATCCAGAATGGGTGCACCATCCCGGCGTCGGAATCCCAACAGCCAGAATCCCGAATGAGGACATAACGCATCGCACCACAGGTAAGGAGGTAGGTTAGGGTTAGGCTGCGAGTAGGAAGGATCAGGGGGTTGGGGAGAGGGGAGAAAACCCCTTACTCACCCCTGTCGGCTTCTTCCACATCGGAATCCTGGCGTTTGTATTTTGAGCGCCGGGATCTCATGCGCTGGGATCTCATACTGATCCCTTATTAACACTGTATACAGGGTATTATAATGGTGACTATAGTCACAGAGAGACATTGCTGATCTGTACCTGGGGTGATGCTAATAGCAGGCTGCCAATCCAGGCCATCCATAGCATAATGCGGTTGCGTTGGCCGGCACTGGTGAAGCTGAGTGGGTAGAGAATGGCCCACTGACGGTCCAGGCTGATCACCACTAGCACTAGAGCTGCAGAGTACATAGCAAATAACTTCCCAAAGTTAAGGATCTTGCAGGAAAGTTCATCTGCGTACCACTGCACCATCACATTCCACAGGGCATCCAGGGGCATCACCAGGAAGGTGACCAGCAGGTCGGCCACAGAGAGGCTGAGAAGCAGGATCCGGAGATGAGACTTGCATCGCTTTCTGCTGATGCTGCACAGTACGGCCACGTTACTACATGATGCCAGTAGGAAGAAGCAGCAGGTGACTCCCACACGTACTTTAGCAGCTGCTGTAAATGTAGGCTCTCTCCATGAGCCCAGAAATCCCAACGATGAGATGTTGGCATCGGGCAGGACCAGATGGCTCTGATTCACAATAGCTGGCAGCATATCCATGGTCTAAAACATACATTAGAATGACATAGCTGAAGTTAATATAAAAATTCACATTTTTAATATAACTTGTTTGACAATGTCATTGGACAGATCCAGCTGATTAGCTCAAGTGCCCTATTAACATCAGTTAGTCCAGATGAGCAATGACTAGTTGCCATCAGCCCCTGTGCATCAATTTGTGGCCAATTTGGTCTGAAACAATAGAATTGTACCACCGTATTACAGTGTTTATAGAAGGCTTTAGTAATGCAGTGATGCTGGTAATGTCATAGTGGTATCTCATCATAATGGGTGATCTGAATGTGACACCAGTGCATGTGTTCATATTTTAATCTTTACCTAGGAAAAAGTTAGAGAAACATTAATAAATATCATTACTTGATTAAAGCACAAACTTACTTTATTAATGGCAAAAAAATGATAATCTTAGGTTAAATTGTATTTCCTTATACTTCCTTACATATGATTAATCTGAATTACTGATGTAAACATTCACCAGAAATTGATGTCCGCTGAAACAGAGTTACTAAATGCCATAGAGATTTATAGATGCAGCCATGCTCACTTTGCTGCGATGCAGCATGCTGCAACGTGGCTTGCTGCATGGTACGTCGGCTACTGTTCGCTCCATTAATTCCTAAAGGAATTAATGAAGTGATCGCCGGCTTTAAATGAAGTGATCGCCGACTGTGAATAGTCACAGCCTGGCACGCCATGCAGCATGCTGTGATGCAAAATGCCGCTTCACAGAAAGAGGAGCATGGTTACATCTGTATGTATGTACTTTCTATTGACAGAGGCCTGTTAGGTGCATAGCAGATGTGAGCAAGTAGGTTAGTCCGCACATTGACTCCAGACTAGGTTTCATTGAAGATAACAAGATGCAGGTGATAGAAGATAAAAATCAGTCAATATGATAATGTATCAATCTCTCCCTGGTTAAGTACTGTACAGCCATACAGCACTGAGACACTAACAGTGACAGACTTGGGCATATGCAGAACCTTTTATAGAGCAAAGTATACAACATGCACCTGAAGTCTAATCAGCCTGAAATTTAAGTCTGGAAACATGTAATGTTATTGTGGCTAATAAGTCATGCACAATACACTAAGTTAATAGACAGAGGATCTAGGTAGACTAGCAGAATGGTCAAGAGTGTGGCAATTACAGTTTAATGCCAAAAAAAATGCAAAATCATGCACTTGGGTCTCAAAAATCCAAAGGCTAAATATAGTATTAATGGCAATATACTGCAAGCTACTGAGGAGGAAAGGGATCTTGGAGTCACTATTTCAGGTGACTTAAAGGCAGGTAAGCAATGTAACAAAGCAATGAGGATAGCTAGTCAGATGCTTGGTTGCATAGGGAGAGGAATCAGCAGCAGCAGAAAGAAAGAAGTAATAATGCCACTGTATTGGTATGGCCTCATCTAGAATACTGGAGGCCATATCTTCAGAAGGATATTAATACATAAGAGACTGTACAAAGAAGGGCAACTAAAATGGTGCATGGCCTACATCACAAAACATACTCAGAAAGACTAAAAAATCTCAATACATATCGTTTGGAGCAGAGATGGGCAAGGGGGATATAGAAACTTTCAAATATATCAAGGATTTTAACAAAGTCCAGGAGGCAGTGGCGTAAGTTCGTCTCAGGTACCTGGAGGCAAGAGAAATATTGGTGCCCACCCCGAACCACTATAAATATATATAGGGGTTTGGGGGGCACCAATATTTTTCTTGTCGACTATATAGGACAGAAGGTCTTCGCAAAGGGGTGGGGGGGGGGGGCAGATAGAGCAATGGTGATCAGAACAGTGGGTGGGGGAGGCAGAGTGGAGGGGGAGATGAGGCAGAGTGGCGGTCATTCGTGACTAGAGTGTGTGTGTGTGTGTGTGTGTGTGTGTGTATATACACACACACACACACACACACACACACCTATATATCTGCAAACATACCTTTTTTATAGGCATTGCCTGTATGAGGATTAGTGTCCAGAACAAAGCCACCTCGTTCCTAATCGTCGGCAGCAGAAGCAGTCCCAGATTAGTAGCAGTCATGGGCTGAGCAGAAACAGTCGGCACAGGGGAGAGCCTCAGCTCCAGGTGCCCATTCAACATGTGGTACCAACTTTTGTAGCCTTGCACGCGTGTCCAACAACCTTCCCCTCCCCGCACACTCACCCGCAGCAACGGTGGCAGCAGCAGCTTCTCTCTTAACTCCCACAGTCACTGCAGCCGCGCACATGTGCCGTGATTTCCCGGGGCTGAGCGCTGGAGGGACCTCGTTACAGCCCGCGGCTGACGGGCTTACAGGACTGAGTCAGTTTGACTCATTGCGGCCGGCACGGAAGTGGAGACGAGGTGCCCCCTTCAGGTCAGGAGCCCGGCGGCAGCAGACTCCGCTGCCTCCCAGAGTTCCGCCTCTGCCAGGAGGGAAACATTCTCCAAATGAAGAGAAGCAATAGGACACGAGGACATGCACTGAGACTGGAGGGGGGGAGGTTCAGGGGAAATTTGAGGAAAAAGTACTTCACTGAAAGGGTAGTGGACAAGTGGAATAGCCTCCCATCAGAGGTGGCAGAAGCTAAGACAGTAGAGCAATTTAAATATGCATGGGATAGACATAAGGATATCCTTACAATAAAAAAGGATCAAATAAGGTTTGAGGTAAAAAAATATGGTAAAAAAAGGGCAGACTAGGTGGGTCAAGTGATTCATATCAGCTGTCAAAGTCTATGTTTCTTTGTTTCTAAGGGCCTGATTCAACATGGATCGCAAAAGCAAAATATTTCTCTAATGGGCAAAACCATGGGGGTAATTCAGACCTGATCGCTAGGTGCGTTTTTTGCATCCCTGCAATCCATGTAGTCGTTGCCTACAGGGGGAGGGTATTGGTTGTGTGCAGGTGTGCGATCGCATTTGTATCAGAACTGCACAAACATCAGTTTGTGCAGTTTTTGCTCAGCCCAGGACTTACTCTGCTGCTGCGATGATCGGGGCTGGAGCTGACGTCAAACACCCTCCCTCCAAACACCAGGTCCCTCCTGAATTTTCCCGGATACTCCTTGAAAACAGTCAGTTGCCACTAGGGAGGCCAATCCCGGGATCGGCGGGATCCCGGGATTTGGGCCCAAAAATGGCGGAATTTGAATCCCGGGATTGGAGCCTCCAATCCCGGGATTCACAGGATTACATTGCGCATGTGTGGGAGGGTGGGTGTGTAAGTAATACTACTTACAATTAGGCGGGCGGCAGCCATGGACACACGCTGAACGCGGCGGCACTTCAAATGTAGCGCCGGCCGCCAGCCAATCAGAGCTGGCGGACCGGCAGCCAATCAGGGAATCTGCCGCAGCAGCGCCAGCCAATCAGGAGCGACAGCTGCGGCCGCTTCCCTGATTGGCTGCCGGTCCGCCAGCTCTGGTTGGCTGGCGGCCGGCGCTTCATTTGAAATGCCACCGCGTTCAGTGTGTCCATGGCTGCTGCCCACCTAATAGTAGTATTACTTTACTAACACCCACCCTCCCTCCGTGCAGTGCTCTCTAACAGTTGCCCTCCCGTGCCGCTACCTTCACCAACCCTCCCTCCCGCGCCGCTACCTACACCCTCCCTCCCGCACCGCTACCTACACCCTCCCTCCCGCACCACTACCTACACCCTCCCTTCCGCGCCGCCTCCTACACCCTCCCTCCCTTCCGCACCGCTACCTACACCATCCCTCCCGTGCAGCTACCTACACCCTCCCACCAGCGCCGCTCCCTACACCCTTCTCCACTGCCCTTCACTGATCCCTACTGCAATCCCAGGAATCCCGGATTGAGCGTTTTTCAACCCCGAATCCCGGGATTGAAAAAACGGCCCGGGATTGGCCTCCCTAGTTGCCAACCACAAACTATCAATCTATTTGCGATCGCCGGTGCCTTTGGAATTTTCGCACCATCCTGTCGCTGACCGGTGATCCCAGTTGCTGCGGTCCATCATGCCTGCACATTGCGGTGCAGTTCAGATCTGATCGCAGGCTGTGAGAAAACGCAGCCTAGCGATCAGGTCTGAATCGGCCCCCATGTGCACTGCAGGTGGTTCAAATATAACATGTGCAGAGAGAGTTAGATTTGGGTGGGTTACTTTGTTTCTGTGCAGGGTAAATACTGGCTGCTTTATTTTTACACTGCAATTTAGATTTTAGCTTAACAACACCCCACCCAAATCTATCTCTCTCTGCACACATTATATCTGCCCCACCTGCACTGTGCATGGTATTGCTCATTAGAGAAAGATTTTGCTTTTGCGATCCATGCTGAATCGGAAAGGTGGGCAAGTGTCCCGCCTTTGCTGGCAGCCCCCGCACTCCCCCTCGACCGCCCACAGCAGAGAACAAGTGGGCTGTCCTGGGGGGATACGATGACGTGATATGCGCTGATTTGCATCATCGTAGCTCCACCCCCCGCTGTACAGTGCCTGTTTTCTCTGCACTGTCTAGCGGGGGCGGGGCCACGATGACGCGACTATAGTGCCACGCGCCCAGGCCGCTCACTTTCCCAGTCGCCCATGCCCCCGGACCGCCCACATTGCCACCAGACACGCCCCCATTAGCCTACCACGCTGCAGTCTCCTGGAGGAAGGTGCAGCAAGGTAGGCACCTATCAGTGGTGGAACTACCGCAGTGCAGGCAGTGCCTTACACTGGGGCCCGCCACTGTCCAGGGGCCCAAAGCCAGAGCGGCATATAATGAGTCAAAATGAAGCGCATCCCAGCATTCACAGGGCGGAGGGCAGCCTATGGTGAAGGAGAGGGCCAGCAGCAGCAGCGCCTCCACCAATTACACAGTGCTGCTGCGGCTCCCTCCTCCTTCTCCCTGGCTGCCCGGGATCTACCAGAAGCTGCACCAGGAGCGTGAGCCAGCGGAAACAGTAAGTATGTCTATTCTATCTATCTATCTATCTATCTATCTATCTATCTATCTATCTATCTATCTATCTATCTATCTAGTCTGCCTTAATGTGTAAAAAGGGGGACTGTTTGCCGTAATGTGTAAAAAAAAAGGGGACGCTGTTTGCCGTAATGTGTAAAAAGGGGGATGCTTTCTTCCTTTATGTGTAAAAAGGGGGACTGTCTGCTATAATGTATAAAAAAGGGACACTGTCTGCCGTAATGTGTAAAAAGGGGGACACTATCTGCTGTAATGTTTGCGGTAATGTGTAAAAAAGGGGACGCTGTCTGCCTTAATGTGTAAAAAGGGGGACTGTCTGCTGTAATGTGTAAAAAGTAGAGATGAGCGGGTTCGGATTTAACGCCAGAATTAACGCCAGTTCGGTTTTATCCGGATTTTTTTTATTGGCTATCCAAAACACGTGACATCCGTGAGCCAATAAGATGCCGTTTTGAGAACCGAGTAAATCCGAGTAAAACCGAGTAAAACCGAACCCGCTCATCTCTAGTAAAAATGGGACGCTGTCTGCCGTAATGTGTAAAAAGGGGGACACTATCTGCTGTAATGTATAAAAAGGGGACGCTGTCTGCCGTAATGTGTAAAAAAAGGGGACTCTGTCTGCCGTAATGTGTAAAAAGGGCACGCTGTCTTCCGTAATGTGTAAAAATGGGACGCTGTCTGCCGTAATGTGTAAAAAGGGGAATCTGTCCACCGTAATGTGTAAAAGGGGCTCTACCTAGTGTAGTGGCGCTACCGTGCGGCGGAATTTGAATAATGGAGACTACTGTGCACCGTTATATGAATTGGTATTATTTTGTGGCCACACCGCTTCCCCACGAAGCCACACCCCTATTTATTTTTGCCCCTGTTTTACATGGAGTGGGGGGGGGGCTCCGATGCCGTTTCTTGAACACAGCGCTAAAATGTCTAATTACGGCACTGTTGCTAGGTATCCATTTCCCTGGCCCTGAGCAGGTCCCACTAACCAGATCCTCTCCAGGGGTGAGGGGATGGACTTGGATGGGATGAGGGAAGGGGGGGCAAAGCATTTTGTCGCACATGGGCCCACCGCTCGCTAGTTCCGCCACTGGCACCTATGGTTTAACCATTTAACTACATGTCAACACCTTCTATGTTATAACCTGCAAATTATGAGATCCAGACTTTCTCCAAAATCTGAAATATGTACAGTGGGGCAAGAAAGTATTTGGACAGCCACCGATTGTGCAAGTTGAGCAACTTAAATAGATGAGAGAGGTCTGTAATTTCCATCATAGGTACACTTCAACTGTGAGAGACAGAATCTGAAATAAAATAAAATAAATAGGAAATCACATTGTATGATTTTTAAACAATTTACTTGTATATTCTTGCGGAAAATAAATATTTGGACAATCAAAAAGTTTAACTCAATACTTTGTAATATAACCTCGGTTGGCAATTACAGAGGTCAAACGTTTCCTGTAATTTGCACACACTGTAGCAGGTATTTTGGCCCACTCTTCCATGCAGATCTTCTCTATATCTATCATGTTTTGGGGCTGTCGCTGGGCAACACGGACTTTCAACTCCCTCCACAGATTTTCTATTGGGTTGAGGTCTGGAGACTGGCTAGGCCACTCCAGGACCTTGAAATGCTTCTTACGGAGCAACTCCTTAGTTGCCCGGGCGGTGTGTTTGGTTTAATTGTCATGCTAGAAGACCCAGCCACATTCCATCTTCAATACTCTTACTGAGGGAAGGAGGTTTTGGGCCAAAATCTCACGATATATGGCCCCATTCTTCCTCTCCTTAATACGGATCAGTCGTCCTGTCCCCTTTGCAGAAAAGCAGCCCCAAAGCATGATGTTTCCACACCCATGCTTCACAGTGGGTATGGTGTTCTTGGGATGCCATTCATCATTCTTCTCCCTCCACACACTGCGAGTGGAGTTTTCACCAAAAAGTTAGATTTTGCTCTCATCTGACCACATTACATTCTCCCAATCCTCCTCTAGATCATCCAGATGGTCACTGGCAAACTTTAGACAGGCCTGGACATGTGCTGGCTTAAGCATGGGGACCTTTCGGGCGCTTCAGGATTTCAATCTATGATGACGTAGTTTTAACTAATGGTAACTTTGTGACTGTGGTCCCAGCTCTCTTGAGGTCATTGACCAGGTACCCCCGTGTAGTTCTGGGCTGATTCCTCACCGTTCTCAAGAACATTAATACCCCACGAGGTGAGATCTTGCATGGAGCCCCAGGTCGAGGGAGATTGTCAGTGATCTTGTATTTCTTCCATTTTTTTATAATTGCGCCAACAGTTGATCTCTTCTCACCAAGCTGATTGCCTATTGTCGAGTAGCTCATCCCAGCCTTGTGCAGCTCTACAATTTTGTCCCTGGTGTCCTTAGACAGCTCTCTGGTCTTGTCCATGGTGGAGAGGTAGCAGTCTGACTGTTTGAGGGTGTGGACAGGTGTCTTTTATACAGATAACCAGTTCAAACAGGTGCCATTAATACAGGTTAACAAGTGGAGGGTAGAAGAGCTTCTTAAAGAAGAAGTAACAGGTTTGTGAGAGCCAGAAATGTTGCTGCTTGGAAGGTGTCCAAATATTTATTTTCCACAAGAATATACAAATAAATTGTTTAAAAATCATACAATGTGATTTCCTGGGCTTTTTTTCAGATTCTGTCTCTCACAGTTGAAGTGTACCTATGATGGATATTACAGACCTCTCTCATCTTTTTAAGTGGGTCAACTTGCACAATCGGTGGCTGTCCAAATTCTTTTTTGCCCCACTGTATAAGCTATAAATCAACAAAGCAACTTTCTTCCTTATTACCTGCTATATTCACTCACTGCTAAACTGAATCAAAGATGTTATGTTTAAGAATATCCAAGTTCTGATAACCAAATACTCACCAGTTTCAAAAGAGAACACAGTGTTTAAATGAAGTCACTGGGACAGATGCCATCTCTAGATCTGAGTGGTATAAAGGGCCTCACCATGTTCTTCTCGACCACGGTGGATGCGTGTTTGTCGCCTCTGTTAGTGCCGCACCGCCCCGCAACGCTCCGTCTCCTCCCTTGAAACGGAGCGTTGCCTCCCCCCCCCACATCGCATTTTCTGCTGCCCCCCCCCCCGCAGAAAATACGGGCACATGTGCAGGACGGGCGCTGTGCATGTGCCCGCATCTTTTTCTCCGAATTTGCGGTTGGATCGCTTACTGCGATCCAACCTGAGTTAAGGTGCATACACACTGGGTGTTTTCCCCCCCTGCCCAGCAATGTCAGCGGGGGTGAACGGCTTTCCATAGCAGAACGCTATGGAAAGCCGTTCACCCCACTGTTCATCTGCTGGCAATACTGCAGCGGCCGATGGCGATGAAGCGGGGGTGCACATCAGCGCTCATTGCCAGGGCATACACATTGGGCGGTTTTGAGCTGAAAGCAGCTCAAAACACCAAACGTGATCTGCTTTCAGCTCAAAATCGCCCGGTGTGTATGGATGGGCCTTTAGGCTCAATGTTTGGTATAAGTGAGCAAAAGTGTGAACTTGCTAGCTGGCTAAAATATTATTTCTTCATCTTTACCACTTTAAACACTGATTTATTCTGGATCTGAATGTGATACCCTCAGACAAGATGTGGCACCACAAGTACCAGCATGCCAGTAATCACAGACACTGGGACATGCAGGCCACAACTAACCAGCCCAAGAAAGGGTTAATGCAGTTCACAGCCAGCAGCCCAGAGGCTGTAGGACCAACAGGAGTTATACAATGTTGCTAGCTGCAGAACTTCTTACCTGCAGCTGATTGGGTGCCCTCAGCCCAGATGTGGAATGTTACCCTGGATTTATAGAACTATGCCCTGGTTTAGAGGAGGGCTTAAATAGCTCCTGCACAGAGCTGGAGCTGAAGAGAGGGAGCCAGCGTGGTGTGCAGAGGACAGTGTTTTGTCCTGTGGAGAGGAGTATTCAGTGGCCTGTGGATTGCCTGGCGGAGTTCGCATAGGCAGCCCGGCGTGTATGTCACAGCCACAGAGGAGACGTGGAGTAGTATCCAGCACTGAGGGAGAGCTGGGACAGTGCCCAAACTAACAGACTATCTATGCCGCGCTTTGCCGATCCTGGTCAGAGTTAATTTATAACCGCAGGGGGCATTACTCTTGCATGAACTTAGTGAACAAGTCACTACCACAGTGTTGTGCTAGTTATTGTACATTACCAGCCATCCTAAAAGGGAAACACAAGTTACTGCTTAAACGCCAAAGATCTGCTGAACTATTCCTGTTGAACTCATATTTATTACATTTATTACCAGTTATTTATATACCGCACACATATTCCGCAGCGCTTTACAGGGAATATTTGGCCATTCACCTCGGTCCCTGCCCCAGTGGAGCTTACAATCTATATTCCCTATCACATGTTTTGTTTATTGTTTTAATTATGGTATTGTAGTTTGTTTGATTAACCCACGCAGGAAACCCACGCAAGTACGGGGAGAATATACTAACTCCGCACAGGTATGCTACCTTAAATTAATGAGAGACGGTGTCTCTTGCTACTTGACATATAAACTGTTGCTTCGCGACTCCGGGGACGTAACAGGCTTCAGGCGCAACCTCTAAGTACCCACAGTTATATCACATAAATCCTGTGCACAGGTAAAGGAAGTGAGACTACTGAACGAGACCTTTAAGTTAGGGATTGGGTACCCGATGTCAGGTAAAGGATATACAGTGTGATGTGCTATGCACCTGAAATGTATGTGTCAACACAGTAATATGATTAGTTAAATGACGCAGGTACCTGCATAGTAGATAACTAGACTTTTTGGTGCCCTGTGCCAGAGAGAAAATCGGCACCCTCCCCCCCTCCCTCATTTTTTTCAATAGGGACATAAGGCGCATGCCTCTTTGGGAAGGGGCTTGACAAAACTGATCCCAGAGATAGCCCATGCTATGATGCCCCTTCCCACTGATAGATATAGATGGATAGATAGATAGATAGATAGATAGATAGATAGATAGATAGATAGAAAGAAATAATAATACACACATATTTATAGACCACTGCAGGAAATTGGTTTTGTACACAAATCCTCTTTATATACCACATTCATGCACTTATCTTGAGAGCTCATTGTTATTCAGTTACAATACCCTTTATTTAATAACACATTTCAATATACAGCCATACCCAAGATTCAAACCTATAACCTGTTGAATTCTAATCAAACACCCTACTCATTGAGCTGTTTGATCCTCCATAAAAACTATGAACACTATATAAAGCTACTAGTACTTTGTAAAAAATAATAATCAGCATTGCAATTGTGCAGATCTATGTATTGTGCAGCCACCCATCCAATCTCTTGCAGTCACACACTACATAGATCTGCTCAGCCATAGTGACAATGCTGATCATTTTTTCACAAAGTACAAGCTTCAAGTAGTTAGAATGCTCTAGCTTATAATTATCTACCTTTCTATGCAAGGGCAGATAGCTCAATGAATAGATCATCTGACTGCAATACCACAGACAATGGGTTTGAATCCTGGGTATGTCAGCATCTTGAAATGTAATAAAGGACAGTGTGACTGAATAACAAGAAAATCTCAACTTGTGTTCATGAATGTTGTATAGGTATTAGTGACAGAAGGGGTCAGGGTAGGAGACAGTGGTTGTCAGGAGATGCTGGGCTTCAAAAAGGGGGAATCTGCAATTGAAAGTAATTAAAACAGATAATTGACAAATGCCACCAACAGCGCCCCCTAGCCTGTAGCGCTATGTGCGGTGCCCCCTCCACACACACCTAGTTACTGCTCTTGTAGATCACATTGCTCTCGAAGTTTAAACCTGAATGCCTGCTAATGAGATAGGCAAACGGTGGCTTTATAGTATGTTTGGCTAATATTTCTGTGGAAAGAGTATTTCAAGGATTTGGTTACATATTGCATGATTCTGCAGGGTACTTGTACACTATTGTGGTTTGTTTTAATTATGGTATTGTAGTTTGTTTGATTAACCCTTTTCCATTTACCAAGCAGTGGTGAGCACCATAGTGCTAATAAATTCCTTTAGCCCCGCTTTTCCGGTGAAGTGTCTATTCTCTGGTGATCCTCATCTTTTTCTGTCTGCAAGAAGGGGGAACGTGTATCATCAGCTAGTGAAGCCGAAGCAGCAAGCTGAGAAGAACTACAGGTACTGTACAAGCTTTGCCTTATACACCCACACTTGATCACACGTGACAGTATTACATGAAGACCTTGGATAGCCTCAAACCTTTTTACCATTGAGTAGTCAGTTTATCACACTTAAGTTCCAATGGAGGTGATCATTCGGTGAGGACAGAAAATAGAAACTGATTTTGTTGACAATTTTAATTACCGGATGTATATTTCTGCTATCCTTAGTTTTGCTAGTCTATTTACATGTTAGATTAATAAGCAGAGTGGCGGAACCCTACATTACAGGACCGAACAGCAATATTTTGACAGGTGCCGATGATCCAGTCTTCCTTTCTGAACATGCGACAGGGCCTGCACATGTGCAGTGATGCCGTATTTCTGCTTTACTGTGTCTGCTCCCTGATGACTGTAGTGTAGTATCAACTACGCGGGCCACTCCTTACTAAGGATTTCCATCCCAAGGGTAGCATGGAATGGTTCCTGGATTTCAGTTATATTATATGTCCTATCAATTTTGCTTTCTATGTGTGACGCCATCTCCCCAAAGAGATCACTGGGAAGATGGCGATGTCACCGGCCAGCCAAACTTGGGAGGGGGTGGGGGTGGGTAGCGTACCCGGGACCCCACTGGGCCCCTCCCTCAGCCCGGTAATTTGGATCTCCCCTCTCGGCGCCACTGGCGGTCAGTGTAGTGGGACATTAGCACAGCTACTACTGGTCTAGCCAGCAGGGCAGGGACCTACCACTGTACACAACTCTCTGAGAGGCTGTATGAGTGACAGCCAATAAGAGCAAGCCTCCAACAAACAGGATGAACGCACTCAGCTTTGGGGGAGATAAAAACTAACCATTTTGTCACCATTAGATCATCAGTGCTGCCGTTGAATAGAATTCCTATTTTCATAGCACAAAAAAACATTGGTGGTTCGTAACCATCATCCATCAATGGTCATTCATACTCCTCACATCCAAGGCCTCATGGCTGATGCACCCAATACAGCGACTTTAGTTCAGTCGATATTACTTTTCCATTTTATGCAATTCTCTTTGATTTCATATTATATTTAAGCTCCAAATCCGAATCCAATCAAAGTCTGTGTAAAATACCCATATCTCACAGATGGAACTTTAAATTTTTTTTTCCCAGTGTTTCAGTTTAGTTTTGCTTTATGGGTCCAGAAAATCATTGGGATAACTCACACACAGTGCAGTGAGCTTTATTGTGCTTTAGCTGATCTACAGCAGAAAGACGCACAGAAGTTGGTGATTCACGTTTCTCTAAAGGCCATTCTGTCACACTGTCATCCTTAATATTGATGACATCCATGCGGCATGTAACACTGTGCAGAGCAGCTTCTAAACTGATGCTGCGATAATGAAGAGTGGTGGGGAGCCATCTGCTACTAGTATAGTGTATGCTGTCTCGCCATATGACAGGACTTGCCTTTCCAGAAGTGAGGTCCATGTACCCATACTTGTTACCAGCATTGTGTCTCCTGCTCTGCAAATAGTGTACTACAGTAAGTATGAAAGTAGTACATCTGTAGATATATACCAAGTAATTCTTAATCCTCGTAGAAACATTGGGAGTGTACACAATGTAAAACATACAGGTGGGTGAATAAAATACGACTACTAAATAACTTGCAAATAGTTGCTTATTAGTATAGCCAAAACTTGGTGGGAACCATAGTAACATTTTGAAGGGACCCCTGTCCAAATGCATCTAGTTGATGGGGTGTCCAAACTTTTTGCAAAGAGGGCCAGATTTGATGAGGTGAAAATGTGTGGAGGCCGACCAGATACACAAATGCCCCTAGCAGTGCTGCCAGATACACAAATACCCCGAGCAGTGCTTCCAGATACACAAATGCCCCCCAGTGCTGCCAGATACACAAATACCCCCCCAGTGCCAGATACACATTATATGCCACCAGCAGTGCTGCCAGATACACATTATATGCCCCCACAGTGCTGCCAGATACACATTATATGCCCCCACAGTGCTGCCAGATACACATTATATGCCCCCAGCAGTTCTGCCAGATACACAAATGCCCCCACAGTGCTGCTAGATACACATTATATGCCCCCAGCATTGCTGCCAGATACACAAATGCCCCCAGCAGTGCTGCCAGATACACAAATGACCCCAGCAGTGCTGCCAAATACACAAATGCCCCCAGTGCCAGATACACATTATATACCCCCAGCAGTGCTGCCAGATACACATTATATGCCCCCACAGTGCTGCCAGATACACATTAAATGCTCCCAGCAGTGCTGCCAGATACACAAATACCCCCAGCAGTGCTGCCAGATACACAAATGCCCGCAGTGCTGCCAGATACACAAATGTCCCCAGTGCCAGAGACACATTATGGGGGTCATTCCGAACTGATTTCACGCTGCCGTTTTTCGCAGCGCATCGATCAGGTCACTACTGTGCATGCGTATGCACCGCAATGCGCAGGCGTGTCGTACGGGTACAAAGCGGATCATTGCTGAACGATGGATTTAATGCAGCATCCATTCGCACAGCCGATCGCAAGGAGATTGACAGGAAGAAGGCATTTATGGGTGTCAACTGACCGTTTTCTGGGAGTGTTTGGAAAAACGCAGGCGTGTGGGCGGGTGTCTGACATCAATTCCGGGACCAGACAGGCTGAAGTGATCGCAAGGGCTGAGTAAGTTCAGACCTACTCAGAAACTGCACAAAAACTTTTTGCAGAGCTCGGCTGCACAGGCGTTCGCACACTTGCAAAGCTAAAATACACTCTCCTATAGGCGGCGACTATCTGATCGCAGCGCTGCAAAAAGTAGCTAGTGAGTGAGCAACTCGGAATGACTCCCTTTATGCCCCCAGCAGTGCTGCCAGAATCATCCATACACAGTGTGCCAATACCCCTAATCTCCCCTCCCTCCAGCATACTGCAGCATTGTCAAGCACTCCTGCCCCCACCACCCGCACACTCACCAGACAGACGACAAAAACTTCACAGCTGCACAGTAGCGGCCGGCACCCCCTCACCCGCTCCAGACAGCAAGAAAGCCGGACAGTCCTTCCGCCTCTCTTGGGAAGGTAAATGCGCGCTCGCGGGTCCCCACCATCAGCTGCTGCTGGGACGCCACTGGATTGCGCTGTCCTCACTGTGCGTCCCGCCCTCTGGCATCACACGTCTACTGCTCCGCCCGCATCCAGGTGCACAGACACTGTGGGCCGGTGGAAATGTCAGCATGGGCTGCATTTGGCCCCCGGGCCGGACTTTGGACATGCCTGATCTAGAGAAACACCTCTGCAGCAGCTGTTAATTTTATGCCCCATAACACTGCCAAAGATCATTTTCTGAACCAACCAATAGTAGAGCCTTAATTAATGTTATGCCCCATAGTAGTGACCTAGTTTATTTTATGAACCATAGTATCAGAATCAACTTTATTGGCCAGATATACTTGTGTATACTAGGAATTTGTCTTCGGTTTGCAATACAACAGCCACGTAGCTAACAGATAAGCAGGTGGGGGCAAGTAAAGTCATACAGATAGGTATACCATAGGCAGTAGCGGACTTTTGCCCGGGGCGCCGCCTTCCGGAGGGCGCCACACCATGGCAAGATCCGCCACTGTGCACCCTGCAGTGCCACCCACTGGTCCCCCGCTGCGAAGGGAACCAGACGCTACGCGTCTAGTTTCCCTTCGTGGAGAGGACCTTTACTGTGCAGTGCGCGATGACGTCATCGCGCACCGCACAGCATTGTGGCACAGATGCTAGGGGTCATAATTGACCTCTAGTGTCTATGCTGTGCTATGGGAGAGACGAACAAAAATTGTATCTGCACACACACTGTATTTGTCTTAAATCTGCATTTGAAACATAAGTTCCATCATGGACCCCCATTTAAATTTTTGGTAATTACCAAAAATTTAAATAGGGGTCCGTGATGGAACTTATGTTTCAAATGCAGATTTAAGACAAATACAGTGTGTGTGCAGATACAATTTTTGTTCGCCAAGTTTACTGGTAACTTACCAGTCTCCTGTTTCAGTATCTAGCACCCCCCAACTTTTGGGATCAATTTTTGATAAAAGTTATACAGATCAATTAAAGAACCATTACCTCTCCAGAGCAGGATGTCAACTTTTACCCTGACAAAAGATTTGGAGAATAGAAGAGACAAGTTAAAGAAAGATATGGATTCAGTATTCAATATGAATTCCGACCTACAAGATATCAGTGATCCTAATTGGTCAGATGACTTGTATAGTCTAAAAATAGCCCTGATGAAACAGAACAAAACAAGTTGGAACAAAAGTACATTCGAGAACTATCTAAAAAATAATCTGATTCCACGGGGTCTTAGACCAAAATTATTCCCAGCTTTTGAGTTAGCGACGGAAGGCCTTAAAAGAGAATGGGAGGGGGTTCTCAGTAACTGCTCTAAAGAATTAATCAGAATTCTAATGAAACATGATGAGTTAATACTTACCCAATTAAACTGTGAAATCTCAGCATTAAGTGAAAGATTGAAGAACTTTGAATCAGTGGAGGAGTTCCAACAAAGATATGATAAATATAAAAAAGATATTGAAGAACATGAAAGAGAGATTATAGAAATAAAACGCCGCAAATTCCAACGCGACAAGACAGATTATGCCTCAAATAGGGTCTACAAGTGGAACACTCCAATACAACGAAGTAAGGCAACGTATTCAGCCAATTACTCTACATCTGAGGCGGAATCCTCTGAAGGGGAAAACTCTACAGGTGGAAGTAGTGGAAGGATGTTTAGACGTGATTTTTTAGGGAGAGGTCAAAAATATTCATGGATGTATACAGATACAGAAGGAGAAAAACCAGGCGGAGCTCGGGGAGGAAGAAGAAAAAGAGACTCTTTGGACTGGAGAGAAGAACCCAGGGAGAGGAGGAGATACAAATAATTAATCCCGGATCATCTGGGAGTGAAAAAACAGACAATCTTAAAATCATTAATCTAATCGATAAGAATTTAACTAATGATCAACTATCTGTTTTAAGTAAAGGTCTGTCTTTTTCACCGACACAAACTATGGATAGATTCGAGTGCGAGAAAGACCTGCAACTCTTCATTAGAAAGATTCTTCTTAAAAAATTCTTTATTAATCAAGAACAGAAAAAGGACAATTATGTAGGAAACGTTGTGGATACAGAAGATCTTGCAGCCATACAAATTTTAGAGGAATTAGCTGATGAATCGGTTCCGGTTGAAGCTCCTCATGATGATACTAGGAGTAGATCATCAATAAGATTAAAATCAAAATTCTTTCCAGACATCAGTTTATGTCCCCAAGCAGAAGTGTTCCAAAAATTAGTTTCTAAGGATTTGGACCAATTATTCCTCCATAGAAAATGTCATGTTGACAATCTGAGTACATCTGAAAGAGCTGCCCTAGAGGAAATATCAAAGTGGCAGGACATAATAATCAAGCCCTCTGATAAAGGGGAGAATATAGTCCTGTGGCCTAGGGATATGTATCTAGAGGAACTAAACAAACAACTGAATGACATCAACTGTTATAAAAGACTTAGCTTTAATCCAACAGCTAAATTCTTGGGACATTATAACACCTTGATTCAGTCTGCCTTTGACAATGGAGTCATAAATAAAAAGGACTTCGAATTCCTTACGGTAGTTAAACCAAAAATTCCTACCCTGTACCTATTACCCAAGGTACATAAAAGCTAAAAGAAACCACCGGGTAGGCCTATTGTATCAGGAGTCTGTAGTCTAACCAAAAAAGCAAGTACTTTTGTTTACTACCATCTCCGTAAACATGTCACTGCACTACCCTCCCATATACGTGACACTATGGATGTACTAAACAGATTGAATAATCTAAGTGTTAACCCAGGAGTATGGTTAGCCACCTGTGACGTAGAGAGTCTCTACACTAGCATTATTCATGATAAAGGGATTAATGCTATAAGATACTTCTTAAGTATGGAGACCCACAGTGAACTCAGTGAATTCATCATTGAGATGTTGGAATTTATCTTATCAAAAAACTACTTCACCTGCAATGAGTACCACTACCTTCAGGTGAGGGGCACAGCTATGGGGACAGCTTGTGCCCCTACTTACGCCAATCTCTACCTGGGGTGGTGGGAAAGGGAGGTAGTGTTTCAGGAAATATTTGAAAAATATACTGACATCATATTGATATATCTCAGATATATTGATGATATATTGATATTGTGGGAGGGCCCATTGAGGGAATTGAAAGAGTTCATTGAAATTCTGAATACTAACGACCTCAACCTTAAATTGACTTTGGAAGCTAGTCAGACCTCCATCAATTTCCTGGACATCTCCATATCCATCAATGACAAAGGAAACATCTCAACAGATTTATACAGGAAGCCTACAGCGACAAATAGCATCCTGCATTCAGACAGTTCTCACCTCCCAGCCACCATTCGAGCAATACCCAAGGGAGAACTACTCAGAATCAAAAGAAACTGTTCTAGTGAAGAAACCTTTCATGTCAGGCAGAATGAACTTAATGAATGCCTCCAATCGAGAGGGTATAGCAAGAAGCTTCTGAATCGATCAATCAGAGAAGTGAACACTTATGAACGAGATACTCTGCTAAAACCCAAGCCTAAAGCCTCCCGAGAAGAACCTATAAGGTTCGTGGGCACCTTTAATACCCAATGGAATGGGATATTACACAGTTTACACAAACATTGGCCCATACTTCAAACCGATACAGATTTGGCGACATTCCTGCCTACAAAACCTCAAGCAAGCTGGAGAAGATCTAGAAGTATCAAAGATCGATTGGTACATAGCCATTTGACTAAAATTCCAGACAATCGGGTGAAAGCAATAGGTTCATCACCCTGTGGTAATTGCAAAACCTGTGCCCACATGGTCCCTGTTGACCACTTTTTCGATAAATTTGGTAAAAAATGGACAATTTCCCCGAAAATCACATGTACAACCATAGGAACTGTTTACCATCTTGAATGCCCATGTCACAGGAAATATGTAGGGAAAACTATTAGACCATTAAAGGTCAGAATTTTGGAACACATTGGAAGCATACGTAATGCTAAAAAAGATGCTTCCAATTTTAAAACCCTACAACCTGTTGCGAGACACTTTTTGAAACATCATAACAGTGATCCATTGGGTCTCAAAGCCTTTGGCCTAAAGCATATACAGTTGGGCATACGCGGTGGCAATCTGGACCAAGAATTACTCCAATTCGAAACTAAAATGATTTTTCTTCTTGACAGCCTATATCCCATTGGATTGAATTAATCCAATAGCTATACACCTTTTTTAGTGTAAATCAACTTTGGGATCTGGATCTAATTTAATGGATCTAAGTTAATAGTGACATCACCCATTCACCATTCTTATGTCGAAATTAGTATTAATTCAGACAAATGACTATCTGGTTTTTTACAGCAACTATACACTTCTTCCAGTATGAATTAATTTTGAGATCTGGATCTATCTTAATAGATCCAAGTTAATGGTGACATTATTTGTGTACCATTCCCGTCTTTAAATTAGTATTAATCCAGAAAAGTTATTATCTGGCTCTTATATTGAATTGATTTAATTTTTCATCCATGTACAACTCAAATTGCAGAACTCATCACGTACGGCACGATGATACATGACCCCTCAAACATGGATTCATACACACACGCTTCTACTATCTCACTAGGTCATACCTTTCCCACCTTCTCCTCTCCTCCCTCTACCCAATCATAAAAAGGTATTCCATGATGACATATATTTTTCTGTTTGAATTGTTTAGGAAGTGGCAGTTATTGATGACTGCCAAAGGGTCGACTGTCAAAGTCGAAAAATATAGCGACCTATGATGCCTTGTACTAACCCCAATGCACGTGCCCGCTGCTCGCGCACCGACTCCCCCGTGCGTACGCATCCCCTCAGGTTGCGTAGGGGACGCTCTGACGTCGCCTGCGCATGGAGATGGGTATTTACGGCGGTGTTTGTGTGCGACTAGCGAGCGACTCGATCGCTACATATTTAACCAATATAATGCGTTTTATAGTTAATATCCCCCTTCATAATGTCAGCAAGTATGGTAAGTTTAAAACCTCTTAGACAGAGAGATTCCTCTTTGCATGCTGGGAGGGCTCAGACAAAGGTTGGAGGGTAGTGTATGGTGTCCAGCTGTGGGGTATTGAAGAAGTGTTGTGTCTATGACAGTTGGGAGGGATTCGCATAGTTCCTGCTCATGGTTATGCACAGAAGTAGAACATAAGATTAATTGCATTCAGAATAAATTACACATAAATGCAGGGTGGGTGACTGGAATTCAGTCACCTCTTTCCCACAGACTGAAAACAAATAGCCTTATTTACACTAAGCTTTGAGATTCTATGAAGAGGGTTTACACCTTTGTTTATGAATAGGTCCAGGTTTCTCTCCAGAATAATGAGTGCTGAGATGTCATTGTCTCAACTGAAAGAGGTGACGGTGGGGTAAACAAAGCCCAGAGACAGAGTTTGTTTGGAAGATCCAAACAATAGGTTTCCACAATACAACCAGAGAGGAATTTAGAATACTAAAAAGTCCTAGCCAGCGCCCACTTCTTGAACTAACCAATGATCCCAGGTGCAGTACATGTCCCACCCCCTAACCAATGGAAAGAGGGCACAACAGTATCTATTGTAGTATGTCTTGAGCTAGTACATAAATATAGTCTGCAATAGGATTGGGGACACAAGACTCTTCTCTCCACAACGGTTTTCATCACTGATTAACTGGGAGCTGGATATCCAGATAGCGCAGGCGATTCATTCCCATGTGTGTAAGTACTCTCTGTAACCAACTTATTCTCTGTATTTGCCATACTCTCTCTCTCTCTCTCTCTCTGTTATTGTTAAACTGTTGTATATTGTATATGTGTAGTTATTATATTTAGATATTGATGTTAGCCTGTAGTGTATGAACTGTTAACTGTTTTCCCTTTTTTACATAGCTAGATATTGTTAGTAAAGGTGTTGGAACCTTAGCAAGGTATTGTGTGTTTATTACATTACTGAGGGTATTCGGAGTGTCTCAATCGCTCAAACAGCTTTTGTATTAACAAGGTTAAGCAGCGTTATATCGCTACAGTATTTCAATACAAGGTTTACAGTATAAGCGTATCCTTTCTGTGTGTTGCATACAAGGTTTACTGAGTGTCATCCCGTGAGCGTCTGCGCCGCTCGTGTTCCCCTCGTGGTCACGAGCGTCCGCTACGCTGGTAGCGTAGCATTACGGTAGTCGGCCGCCTATAGCGTGCTCGACACCAAGCGTTAAGCTGTGAGCGAGCGTGCCGCATGTGCGTCTCGACCACGGCTAAGCGTCTGCTACGCTAAGTGTGTACCCTTACGGTACCCCATACGCCAATTGCGTACTGAGTCTTTTACCCACACATAGTGAATGTTATAAGATAAATAATTAGCTTTATCAATTGGGGGCAAGTCCGGTCCATCTCATATCTGCAGTCAGGCGAAAATGCGCAGACTTTATCTATCAGCAAAGGGGAGGAAAGGTAGTATCTTGTAGTGCTGATCAGATGAGAGTCTGCGTCTGATTCTTTTGGCTTGTAGGGATGCTGGTGGAATCCGAGGAAGGTAGGAACATTAAGCTATTGTCTTTGTAAATCTGGTTTTTATTTCTATTTGGTGCCAACTGCACACACAGATTGGATGGCTTGTCTGTTTAAATAGGTTTAAAAGTATTTTTAATCGCTCTGCATAGCGTGATAGTTTTTACCCAGGCTTAAAAATAACTTCAGGGGCTGGCATGATGATTTTCTTTGTGACAAAAGGAGCCGCATGGTCTGTCCCCCATTTTGTGTAACCCTCATAGAGGTGGAAGGGGGAGGAGCAGCGGCCATTTTGGGAAGGTCAAATTTTTTTTTTCTCCCTAAGCGGCTGATTTTCATTTGACTCAGGAAATAATCAGCCATCCATTGTCAAAAAATAAATAAATCATCATTTAATGAGTTTTTTTAATGCATTTGTTTAGTCCATGTCATGGTCAATCATGAGTGGTTCAGATAGAGTTTGATAAAAGTTAATAATAAAATAAATATTTGATTTAGGAAATACACAAATAAGTAGTGGGTTTTTTTTGTTTTTTTTTTGTTTTGTCACTGTCTCCATTCAAGAGCCTGTTTAACTCTGCTACTTGTAAGATGGGCCATTGAAATGCAAATTAACCTGTATAATTGGGTTTTTTTTTCTCTCTCTCCCAGCAGTGAAAGAAATCGCCTTCAGAGAGTTAAAAAGCACATTCATATGCAAATTAGAAGCACTGAATAGGGTCTCATATATGTAATAGTGATTAGTACATATATGTAATATCTATATGTGCGTGCTTACATCAATGTATGTTATTAGATAAATTTAGAATTGCATTTTCATTTGTGTATTTTCACATTTTCATTCTCCTGGTTACCATTTCATAATTGATAACGTGCTGAGAAAGATTTGTTGCTATTGGTAGTTAAAAGTAAAAATAATACGTTAAGGAGTAATTTGTAAAACACGCACACAGCTTTGCCTAAAGATACAAGGAAAGACCTGTGTGGTGCTCGGTAGATGATTACAGTTAAAGATCATTTACATTGATATAAACGTGTTAATTGTATTTCTGTGGACATATCTGGCCGGCGTACGCGTGTCTCTAACAAAAGGGTGAGACTAGCGTACGCGACGCAAGGGCCGACGCACGGAGCGTATATTACGCAACAGAGCGTCTGGGTACGCCCACATGATACAAATCACACGATAGTATTGTTTTAAGTAAGCGATAAGGAGGCAACGCGATAATAGCACAAATTGATTTCAGTTTCCAAAATTTAGTTTAAATACCTTACTTTACTGTAATGCCTCTGGGGAGAGCTATCAGATTACGGGAAATTATTTTTCTGATCAGAAAAACTATAGAATGATAGTGGGTTGAAAACGGTATGAGTGTATTGAACTCCTCTTGGTGAAGTCTTGGTGAAATCTTGGTGAAGTAAATCTTGGTGAAGTAAGTCTTGGTGAATCACGGTCTAGGTGAATACGTGATGAGCACGGTCTAGGTGAAAACGTGCGACGGATTGTGATAAAGTTTTCGTGGTATTACGCTCTGGCTGTTTTGGAGCACAGTAAGGAGACTCCAACGATCCTACCATTTATAGGCAACAAGTGTCTATAAGTGGTACGATTGGACCGCACGGTTGTATGTGTGACCAATAACGCAACGTGATATGAGGTCGTATATTTAAATTGTCCTCATGCGTGTTGTAGGGAGCACATGCAAGCGTGATTTGTGTAAAAAAATATAAAGGTAAGGAATTTTCGCTGGTAGGGCCTGCAACGATTACGTGGGTCTGCTAAAAGGGGCAGATTCGTTGTACTCGGAGCAGAAGAAGCTGGTGGAAGAGCTTGGAAAACTTCCACTGTAGTAGACTTCTGTGTTTGGTGCATTTTAGGAAGTTTTTCTGTGTTAAAAAGGTCCACAATGGAAGCCAAGTGCACAACACAAGGACGTTTAGCAGTCAGGGTTCAGACTGAAGAGGCTTGCAGACCCCGAGGGTCTGCTCGGTTAGTAATGTGGGGGAAGTATGGTCCCCACACTGAGACCTTTTGTGACGAATGGACACGAATGACTGTGGGGGATAAAGCACCATTTCCTGGGATAGGTAGTTTTGACTCAGAGGTATTGCATAATTTAAGGCGAAGGATCTGTCTCATAAAATCCGGGAAGCAACGAATTAGACATTATGATTGTTTACAGATATGGCAACAGGAAGGTGAAATACAAGGAGGATTAGCTTACACAGCTGACTCTCACTGTGGTAAGAAAAATATGGCAACAAAAGAGAAGGTGGTTACAGAGAGTGGCACACTGGTGTTTAATAAACATGCACTTAGCAACTGTATTATTGATGATAAGAATAATTGTAATAAATGTAACAATGATAAAAGTAAAACTGTTAAATGTACCCCTGTTAACCCGTGCAAGTTGCACCCCATGTTAAACTTCCCTCAGGATCACAAACAAGAAAGTGAGCCCAGCACAATGTCGGCACCTTTCCCAGCAGCCATCATACAAGACATCCAGGTGGACGCGACCAAATCGGTAAAGGCAGTAATCAAACCCCCTAATGGAGGGTCAGGTGAGGTCGTGTCCACAGGTACGTATGGTGTTATATATCACGCACAAACAAATGTACCTCATATTGTAGAACCAACTCAGAATGACGTTATTGGACTTAATCCTGTCAGGGTAATTGCAGTACCAAATGGGAAAACTGACACTTCAGGAGTCACTCCTGTCAGAAACATCGCCATGCACTGCCCCTTTTCCCGAACGGAATTAAGATCAATGGTGTCTGAATTCCCTGATCCTAGGAAAGATCTAGTTGCAAGCCAGAAGTACATTAGAGAGCTAGGAAATACTGTGGAGCCCAATAACAAAGATTGGCGGGTATTGCAGAGGGCATGTTTACCCCCCAATGTCGACTCAGTGAAATTTATCGCTGACTGTAAACTAGATGAAGAGGTACCCCTTACGGATGAGTACAACCAAGATAATGTAAAAAGAATCAATCTGCTGTTGGGAGTGTATTTTCCTGCTGTTGTCAAATGGAACAAAATTTTCTCCATCAAACAAAAAGAGGGAGAAACAGCTGCTGATTATTTCCATCGGGCATTGCAGGACATGGCTAGGTATACAGGGATAGAAGACATTAAAACAAATGTGAATCATAGAGAAGTAGCTGTGTCCGTATTAATGGACGGCTTAAAAGACACACTAAGAACCAGGGTACAAACCTCTCTACCTCACTGGAGAGGTATCTCGGTGGCTGCATTAAGAGAGTCCGCTATCGAGCATGACCGTAATATCCAAAGAACCAGGGAAGCACAGGGAGAGCGGTTGATGGTGATGAGCATCCAAGCACTAGAGGAGGCATCAAATCGACCGAAACCCCAGGCCACTGGCACATGGAGGAAGCCAAGGGTTTGTTATCTTTGTAAAAGAGAAGGGCATTATGCCAGCAACTGTAACAGCCCACATAAAGTCAGATCCCCTAGACAAGAACACGAGCAGAGTTATGACACACGAAATTGTAATCAGGGATCATATAGGAGGAAGTTTGGGCCGCACCTGTAATATGTAGTCGGGAAAGGTGATCATTAGGACTGATAGTAAGCCTGAGGTTACAGTTAATGAAATTGGGAGGTCAGTTCCTTGTAGACACAGGAACGGCCGGGTAAACGTTGTAATTGATTTGTAAATGTTTTTTTCCCCATCTCTGACGTTCATCGGCAGAACTCAAACATCACATAGCTACTTGGTCTTTGCAGAAGTCTACCTAACCCCAGTGTGACCTACCGACATCGGTGTGTCCTGGCCAGGCACAAAAAGGTGAAGTGTGGAAATACTGGTGGGGGAGACTGCGCAAAGATACCAATGGATGTGTTGGTGTGACAGCCTGATGGTGAACGGAAGATCTGACAATGTTTTTTTGTTTGTTGTTTTATGTAACATATATATGAATTGTTCTCTCTCTCGTTTGTTTTTTTCCTCTTCTCTCTCGTGTTCTCATGCTTTAAAGATGGTATGTCACACATCAGTTAGACAAATGGTAATGCAAGATTTTTGCTCCTTACAGAAAGATCGCAGATTTGGAAGGAATATTGTATCACCAGAATGATTCGTTTGGAAGACTGAGAGATAGCACCTTTGAGATGACAGCAGAGCAAGAAGAACAACATGACTAGAGGACAAAAGCATCATAACATTTTTTCTTTCCCCACAAAGTATTTTTTTTGTGCCCTCATTACAAATTTCTCTTTCTCCTCCTGTAAGATGGACTCGCCCCAAGAGACTGCAGTCCGTGTTTTCCTGTTGACCATGATGTTGACCAGAGCAGTCTGTTTTGGTGAGAGTACCAGTGAGGTCGAGAAAGGATCCGGAATGGGTTTCTGATGACTGAGACGGAGGCGTAAATTTCCAATAGCAACACAATCACCAAGCAAAGGCGAGTACCAGAAAACGATCTAGCAGCCATGTTATTTGTAGACATTGTGAAGGATTGTTAGCTAAAGAGAACTGCATCTGTAGGCACTGTGACAGTATAGTTGAGGATGGGTGCATCAAGAAATGTCAATTCAGTTTTAATATCCATATGGACCGGCATCCATTGAGTTACTATCACTCCTTAGTGGGTAAAGTGTTAAATCAGACAGACTGTTGGGTATGCTCTCAAGTACCTCAAGGTCATAGCAAATCAGGACTAGTACCATTCCCTTTAACTGTAGGAGAGGTACTTGAGCTAAGTGGTGGGAGGCCGGTGGACAAGAGGTTTAATATCTCTAGTCCTCCTAGTTTGAAGCTCCACCAATATCATGTGGATAGGTCCTTAGTGTGCTTTAACATTTCCAATCCCCGAAAGCCGGGAAATTGGGAAGTGTCATGGAGTAATCAAACCATGACCTTTTCATACAGACCCGATAGAATGCCCATAGACACAGAACTTATACGCCAGATAGCCGACCATGGAAAATATTTCCGGTATAGGTATACTCTAGGAAATAGGACCATGCGAGTTGGAGAAGTATCACCAGGATACTGTGCACATATCGTACAACCTGATACGTGTACTAGACAGATGGGAGGGTTAGGGTTAGGAGAGTTCACATGGAAAGTTTGTAACATGGTTATGTCATACTCAGTCCCATATGTTCTCCCCGATGATGCATATTTCATATGCGGGAGGAAGGCGTATAGGTTCCTTGCCCCAAACTCAGAGGGATTGTGTTATATTGGAAAAGTACTGCCTGAAGTAATGACTGTATCCCATAACAAAATGAAAGACATTCACCGCGGTGCCCAAGCTCCTTATACTCACACTCATTACAAGCACATCGTTAAGAGGCACCTGATAGAGAGGACAGAGCACTCGGCCTCTGATCTGATCCATGAATCCACCGGGATTCAATTCCTACTCGCGTTAGATATCACTCATACCACCAGAGGAGTGATACATTATAAATATATATCTGCGCTTGCAAATTTGTTAGACAATATCACCGAAATGTATGACGACACATTCAGGTACACTGGGAAAGAGTTACAAGCCTACAAAACAGAACTGGTTCAGCATAGGATGATTCTTAATTACCTCACAGCTGTGACAGGCGGGTATTGTGTTACCCTAGCAACTCAATATGGAATAACGTGCTGCACGTACATTACAAACAGCACGGAGGACCCAGCCGAGGTCATAGACCAAAAGATGGATGACATTTTACAATTAAAATGGGAGTTCCGAAGGAAACATAATCTCACTCTCGCCGCTGTGGGTAATGAGCTGACCGGTTGGGTGTCATGGTTGAACCCACGAAATTGGTTCTCGGGTTTAGGAGAATGGGCCCAAGATATTATTATGGATGTAGGGAAATTTCTTTTGTGTATTCTGGGAGTCATCATATTGGTTGGCCTGATATTTAGATGCGTTCGGGTTTTAGCGAAGTGTAAAAGTAATACCAGGGTGATGAGTTTAAGGAGCGAAGACACTGTAATAACAACAACTAATCTGATTTATGACCCAACGATAGAGACAATGTTGTGATGAAAATGTGATTCCACGGTCCGTTTCTTTCACCCGTTTCTCCTTTGTTTTCCTCCAAGGTACAAAGACATCCGCTTGGAAGAAGAATTTGACAACCTCTTTTATACAGATCATTGATGAACTATGCTACAAGCCCCCAATTTCCCTAGTGACTTTAACTTTTACGATAGCCCAATACTTTAGAGACTGTAACTTTATGGACAATGGAACAACTTTTGCTCGCTATTTATAGCAAAAGCACAGAGAGACAACAGACAACATGTACATCAAGACAAGACATCAGACAAGACCTCAATTGGCGACTGTTTATATAAACTCACATAGTTTACGACTGCATTTATAACGATTGTTTCTTATCCTCATCTCTACAACCTCCAGGTAATGACACACATAGTCGATAGGGAATATAGACACAGGTATCAGCACTCACATACCCCCCCATTCATGTATCATCAACTAAATGTGCTCCCCCATTTGTTGCAACCAAAAGACGAAAAGAGCTCGGTAGAGTTTGACAGCCCATCCACAGACCTTTGATACGGGATAAGAAGGATTCAAATGTATACTTCGCAATACCTCGAAGCTTGATTTAAAACACGTACGGCACGATGATACATGACCCCTCAAACATGGATTCATACACACACGCTTCTACTATCTCACTAGGTCATACCTTTCCCACCTTCTCCTCTCCTCCCTCTACCCAATCATAAAAAGGTATTCCATGATGACATATATTTTTCTGTTTGAATTGTTTAGGAAGTGGCAGTTATTGATGACTGCCAAAGGGTCGACTGTCAAAGTCGAAAAATATAGTGACCTATGATGCCTTGTACTAACCCCAATGCACGTGCCCGCTGCTCGCGCACCGACTCCCCCGTGCGTACGCATCCCCTCAGGTTGCGTAGGGGACGCTCTGACGTCGCCTGCGCATGGAGATGGGTATTTACGGCGGTGTTTGTGTGCGACTAGCGAGCGACTCGATCGCTACATATTTAACCAATATAATGCGTTTTATAGTTAATATCCCCCTTCATAATGTCAGCAAGTATGGTAAGTTTAAAACCTCTTAGACAGAGAGATTCCTCTTTGCATGCTGGGAGGGCTCAGACAAAGGTTGGAGGGTAGTGTATGGTGTCCAGCTGTGGGTTATTGAAGAAGTGTTGTGTCTATGACAGTTGGGAGGGATTCGCATAGTTCCTGCTCATGGTTATGCACAGAAGTAGAACATAAGATTAATTGCATTCAGAATAAATTACACATAAATGCAGGGTGGGTGACTGGAATTCAGTCACCTCTTTCCCACAGACTGAAAACAAATAGCCTTATTTACACTAAGCTTTGAGATTCTATGAAGAGGGTTTACACCTTTGTTTATGAATAGGTCCAGGTTTCTCTCCAGAATAATGAGTGCTGAGATGTCATTGTCTCAACTGAAAGAGGTGACGGTGGGGTAAACAAAGCCCAGAGACAGAGTTTGTTTGGAAGATCCAAACAATAGGTTTCCACAATACAACCAGAGAGGAATTTAGAATACTAAAAAGTCCTAGCCAGCGCCCACTTCTTGAACTAACCAATGATCCCAGGTGCAGTACATGTCCCACCCCCTAACCAATGGAAAGAGGGCACAACAGTATCTATTGTAGTATGTCTTGAGCTAGTACATAAATATAGTCTGCAATAGGATTGGGGACACAAGACTCTTCTCTCCACAACGGTTTTCATCACTGATTAACTGGGAGCTGGATATCCAGATAGCGCAGGCGATTCATTCCCATGTGTGTAAGTACTCTCTGTAACCAACTTATTCTCTGTATTTGCCATACTCTCTCTCTCTCTCTCTCTGTTATTGTTAAACTGTTGTATATTGTATATGTGTAGTTATTATATTTAGATATTGATGTTAGCCTGTAGTGTATGAACTGTTAACTGTTTTCCCTTTTTTACATAGCTAGATATTGTTAGTAAAGGTGTTGGAACCTTAGCAAGGTATTGTGTGTTTATTACATTACTGAGGGTATTCGGAGCGTCTCAATCGCTCAAACAGCTTTTGTAATAACAAGGTTAAGCAGCGTTATATCGCTACAGTATTTCAATACAAGGTTTACAGTATAAGCGTATCCTTTCTGTGTGTTGCATACAAGGTTTACTGAGTGTCATCCCGTGAGCGTCTGCGCCGCTCGTGTTCCCCTCGTGGTCACGAGCGTCCGCTACGCTGGTAGCGTAGCATTACGGTAGTCGGCCGCCTATAGCGTGCTCGACACCAAGCGTTAAGCTGTGAGCGAGCGTGCCGCATGTGCGTCTCGACCACGGCTAAGCGTCTGCTACGCTAAGTGTGTACCCTTACGGTACCCCATACGCCAATTGCGTACTGAGTCTCTTACCCACACATAGTGAATGTTATAAGATAAATAATTAGCTTTATCAATTCATTTGAGAACATATAGGGAGTTGTAAGCACTGCTGCAAGTTAAGATAAACCTACCAGACTTGCATGCTAGATGTGTCAGTGTTATCTAGCACCTGTGATACAATTGCAACAAATGTTTCCAAATTAATGACTAACCAGCGCTACCCAGTCACCATATGCAGTGAATATCACAACTATTACTAGGAGACAGTGGATAGATGATTATTGAAATATAGATAGTAACATATCTGCTGATTACATAACAATATAGTGAATTAATGAACAACGCAGCAGTGGCTGTTAAAATCTTTTAACATACACAGGGAGCATAAGGCATTGCTTCAAGCTCAAATAGATACATTCCATCTTTATATGTTAAATTTGATACAACAGAGCAGACGCAAATGCAACAAATGTTTCCAAATGAACTCTCCAAGTCAGTTAGTGATTACATAGAGGTAACTGTGATATGATATAATGTGGCAGCTGTGAATAAAATAATGTGTTAACACTAATATCTAGTGCTACTTGGAAAATCTATCCTTATTAGGTGGTACATTTCAGGATAATAAAATCTTCATTCAATACGTCGCTATTTATATACACTTAATGAAGGTTTTTCCTTCTTAATAATTATATTAGATGTTCAACGGTGATGCATAATCTGGGAAGTTGTACACTGATATTTAATTCCTATTATCAGCAATACAGTCCTAACAAATGAAGATGCTCTCCTTCTAAGGACATATTAATGTGAATATCTAACAGATCGTAACAGATGTGGCCTAGTATGAAAAATTGAGGGAAAGATATATCCCCATATAATACATTGGATATTATAAACAACAGTAATACAATAAACGATTCCCCTTCCTAATGAATCGTCTGGATGCTTGATGATGGTGTATAATTTAATACTCTGGTTATAACAGAAAGGTGTCACTAATCCTTCATAATGAGGACGCCTTTTCCTCTAGGGATAATAATGTTGTGAACACCTAACCACTATAACCAACTGTTATATACTCAATCACGAATAACACCAAGCATTTGGAAGGTATTGAATCAAATTAATTGAGTGGGTATCACCAGCCCCTATGAATGGAGGTGCTTTCCTTCAAGGGACAACAATAGTGTGATTACCTAACCACTATAAGAGGACGTTACATATGTTACTGATCATACACAACTGAGGAAGATATTCATCCCCCCAGAGTGTATTATATATCTATATTGAATTTATAGCATCACCTTTGTTTTCTACACTTTATTACACATCTGTTCCAATTAGATATTGCGACGATTGTTTTGTTACACACAAGCTGATATCAAACAGCTCATATTGAAATCATACCTAAGATACTACCATAATTAATATCTATATTCCCTAAATGCCTCTTTCAAGAGCATAATAATGACTAAACATATGAATGAACACTGATCCAATTATGGAATAATAGATTATACATATTTGGACATTGGAATAAATCACCTTTATTTCATTTGCACTTTGTATGCTTTGTCTACGTCACAATTTTAACCTCTATGTTTCGCTTATACTCATGGTTATGTGTAAGTAATGTACACTAGTTTTAAACAGATACTAATAAAAGTTAAATTTTAAACAAATATAGGCAGATGTGATAACCAGATCTAGTCTTCCCTATGTGCACCGACAATACAGCCCTTTCCTTCTTCCTTTTGTGTATCTATGGGAGAGACGTCATGACTGACGTCTCTCCCATAGATCGGAGGAGAGTAGAGGAGAGGAGAAGAGCGGCGCCGGCGGAGGTCTGCAGCGGTCTGGAATCAGGAGCGGGGATCGTAAGTATAACTTTTTCTTTTTTTTCTTCTTTCAGCGGGGCTTCAAGGGGGAAAAATGGGGGTGTAACTGACCACGCCCCCATATGAAGCCACGCCCCTATATTTTTGCCCGGGGCGCCACAAGGGCAAGAACTGTCCCTGACCGTGGGGACACAAGTGAGTTACATGTACGTCTAGTCAGTCAATGTTCAGGAGGTCAGCATGTGGACTGCTTGGGGAAAGAAACTTTTGAGGCTTCTGGTGGACCTGGCGGGGACGGCCCTGTAACCAGTGGCGTCACAAGGGGGGTGCGGGGGGTGCGGCCCGCTCCCGGGTGTCACCGCCGAGGGGTGACACCAAAATGCCGGCTCCTGCAGAGTGACAGAAGCCGAGTGCTGCACTGTTATATTATGTGCAGCACTCGGCTCCTGTCACTTTGTAGCAGCCAGCACTGCAGGGACAGCACCTCCCGAGAGTCAGCCCTCACCTCCCACACCCCCCAGTGAAAAAAAAAACGGGTGTCGGGACGCGAAGCCCCGCCCCTCCGCAAAGCCCCGCCCCCTTTGCGTGCCTGCAATGGTTTAAAAACGGGTTCCGCCCGCGAAGCAACGCCCTCTATTTAAGCCCCGCCCATTCCCGTGAAGCCCCACCCCTTTTATCCTCGCTACCGCACCGGGTGTCACAGAGGTGAGTGACGCCTCTGCCTGTAACGCCTACCTGAAGGAAGCAAGTTAAACACGCTGTGGCCGGAGTGTAGCTGGTTCTTTACTATCTTCGTTGCCTGCTTTTTAGCTCTGGACAGGTACAGGTCCTGGACTGAGGGAAGGTCGGCCCGATGATCTTCTCTGCGGTTCTGACCACCTTTTGGAGCCTGCATCTGTCCTTTGCGTTGGCGGAACCGTACCATACCAGTATCGAGGAGCACAGTACCAACTCCACAATCACAGAGTACAAGAGGAGCAGAAGCTTCTGTGGGATGTTGAACTTCCTTAGTTGCCTGAGGAAGAACAACCTCTGCTGCACTTTCCCACCAGTGGCGTCAGTGTTGGACCACCATTTAAGGTCCCGGGAGATTGTGGTCCCGACCCTAGTAGTGCCCTAGTTCAGATTAAGTCACACTGTAGTGCTGCCAGCACACATTATTCCACACAGTACTCCCAATTCACATGATAACAGTGTCCCCAGCTCAAATTATGTAACATTACAGTGCCCCCAGTTCATCTTATGCCACACTATGGTGCCTCCAATTCATACTATGTAACATTATAATGAGCTCCAGTAAATTTTATACCACATTACAATGAGCAGGTCCAGAGGCATACCTAGTTATATTGGAAGGCAAAAGTTTGGAAGGGCCCCTGTGGATCTACCAATGGTGAAAAATGTATATAACACAGGTAACTGTGACAGGAAAGGTGGGCCCTTCTCAGCTCTGGGGATTATAGCAGCTGCACTCCCTGCACCTATGTAGCTTGGCCCTTGCTCAGAAGAAGATAGATGGCTATGTCTAAAGCTACAGCACTGAGATTCGGTATGTTCTAAGTTTGTCAGATGAATTTCATCTTTCAAGAGGCTTATTTTTCATATTCCCCAGAACCAGAGTAACAATGTGACGGATGGAACTACTGTGCCAGGCCTCCACATAAAAATAGTCCCTTTATCATGACAGCATGATGATGACTAGCCGCCCAGCTGGCTACATGGACTGCAATAAATATTCAAATTGCATTTCCTCACAAATGAATGCAATTTATCTACTTTTACATATTAGGGAGACATTGGAGTTGATAATGTAGGGGGTGTACACACCAAAATTGCACTGGACACACCCACCCAGCACTGGTCACACCTCCTTTGCTTCTCACAATAGGCTCTTCATAATTTTCAGCCCCAGGTCCATGTGGCCCTAACTCCGGCAATGATCTTGCTATGCAGATTTATTGGGAATAGGCTATAAAAAGACTTGTACAGTAACTGCATTAGGCACCAGTCAGGAGGAAAGGAGTCACTTTTATGGACAAATGGGTCTATTTACTAAGCTTTAGAAAGGGATAAAGTGGAAAGAGATAAAGTACCAACCAACATGGGCAAATTTACAGTTCAGGACGCTCCTAGGCACAACATTATTAGTTGCCCCCTCCACATACCGTCACGGTCCCCTTCATGTTACGTCATCTCGATTGACAAAGCAGCACCAACCTTACCCCCCTTCCACCACCACAGTTAACTACCCTTGCCCCCAGTTACAAAATAAAAAAATGATACCCCTTTTACACCTACGAGCACGGGTCGCAGCCGGGAGCCTGACACGGGAGCTGCCCCCTGCTGCGACCCGTGCTCGGTCCCTTTCCCATTAGCAGTCACAACCCGGCATATGCCGGGTTGGTGACGCTTCTAGCTACACGGCAGGGGCGGCGCAGGGAGATCACATGATCTCCCAGCGCCGCCCATCCATACAGTGTAAACGGGAGCCGTGTCGCATCGACACGGCTCCCGTTTACACTACACCCTACCCGGATCATTCCCGTGTCCTACCCAGGTAAATAGCCGGGTAGGATTCACGGGTCACTTGATCCGGGTTTACCCTTTTCCACTTGCCAAAAACACGGGTAAATGCGCGCCCCCGTGCATTTACCCGTGTTTTTTGAGCTAGTGGAAAAGGGGTATTAGTCGTAATGAAAAAAAAAATCACCTGGCCTCATCTGGCCATCGGCCTAGCAGGGCTTTCATGCGAGTGTCACCTTATGCACGTGCCTAGTGGGAAATCCACCACTGCCAACTAACTTGTTCCTACGTGTCATTTTTCAAATGTAGTCTGTAACATGGAAGTTAGGAGCTGATTGGCTGGTACTTTATCTTTGTCCACTTTATCTCTCTCCAAAGCTTAATACATAGACCCCTTTGTCTCAAAAGTGCCACAAAACACATAGTAACCACAATAATAAGGCCACATTAAAATTAGGCAAAATAATAATGCTTAGTAAATAGACCCCCAAAGTCTGCAGCCCCACTGTGCCACAAATAATAAAGCTTGAGACTAGATTGATCCTTAATGCTGCAAAGAGCTGCATTATGGTGGTCATTCCGAGTTGTTCGCTAGCTGCATTCGTTCGCTGTGCAGCAATGAGGCAAAAAAAGTCACTTCTGCGCATGCGTATGCGGCGCAATGCGCACACGCGGCGTACTATTACAACAAACGATGTCATTTTACACAGGGTCTAGCGATGCTTTTCAGTCGCACAGGCAGCCGCAGAGTGATTGACAGGAAGAGGGCGTTTCTGGGTGTCAACTGACCGTTTTCAGGGAGTGTTCAGAAAAACGCAGGCGTGCCAGGAAAAACGCAGGCGTGGCTGGGCGAACGCAAGGTGTGTTTGTGACGTCAAATCAGGAACTGAATGGTCTGAAGTGATCGCAAGCGCTGAGTAGGTCTGAAGCTACTCTGAAACTGCACAAAAAATTTTTGTAGCCGTTCTGCGATCCCTTCGTTCGCACTTCTGCTAAGCTAAAATACACTCCCAGTGTGCGGTGGCATAGCATTTGCACGGCTGCTAAAAACTGCTAGCGAGCGATCAACTCGGAATGACCCCCAATATGTACTGCACCACACTATGCTTGTTTGTGTTTGTTTGGCCTTGTAAGTGCTCAGGGAACAGTGGTGCTCAAGACTTTGTTGAAGGCTGTACGTTCACGGAGGGGGGTCATTTCCGACCTGATCGCACGCTGCTGTTTTTCGAAGCGCAGCGATCAGGTCACTACTGCGCATGCGTATGCACCGCAATGTGCAGGCGCTTTGTACGGGTACAAAGCGGATCGTTGCTGTGCGATGGATTTAACGAAGAATCCATTCGCACAGCCGATCGCAAGGAGATTGACAGGAAGAAGGCGTTTGTGGGTGGCAAGTGACTGTTTTCTGGGAGTGCCGTGGAAAACGCAGGCGTGTCCAGGAGTTTGCAGGGCGGATGTCTGACGTCAATTTCTGGACCTGACAGGCTGAAGTGATCGCAGCAGCTGAGTAAGTTCAGACCTACTCAGAAACTGCACAAAAACATTTTACACAGCTCCCCTGCACAAGTGATCGCACACTTGCTATGCTAAAAGTAAATACACTCCCCCATAGGCGGCGACTATCTGATCGCACGGCTGCAAGAAACTGCTACCGTGCGATCAACTCTGAATGACCCCCCACTGATCGGAAGGTTTATAGTATCAATACCAATCAATATCAGCGTTATACCTGTGCTAAACCGAAGGATAAAAGAAGGCAAACAAACGAACCAACATTACTGCAGAAGAACTGCCTTACAAGTTATAACCACAAAGCTCAGTGATCATTATGTGGCCTCTCCACACCTCTGCAATGAGAACTCCAGGACCAGGCTTACCACCCCTCGTGCTGAGAACATCAGGTTTGCACCCAGGCCTAACCCTCAACATAAGCAGGGAGCTATGGGGGTAGAGCACCAGGACCAGGCTCAGCAGGGACATTTCCATCGGACTTGAGTGTGGTGGCATCGGATGGTTCCTCCTTGGGCAGGATGTTTTTCATGTGGCTCTTTCCATGCAGGGTATATCATATTACTACTACTACTACTACTACTACTACTACTACTACTACTACTACTACTACTACTACTACTACTACTACTACTACACAAGTGTCAGATTTCCAATGTATGTATTGAGCCCTTGTATGGCTTATCTCCCACAGTGTAACCTTTGCAGTTCACCCAACATGGCTGCCTCATCTGGTACACTTGTGGATGGGATGAAAAATACATGGACCTTTTAGTTTTGTTGGGAATTAGCCTAGGTACACACAATACAATTATCTGGCAGATAATCTGCCAGATCTAGCTGGTTGGAATGAAAATCTGGTAATGGATGAGAGCAAATTACAATCTAGCATTTGCTCCCAAACACTGGAAAACTAACAAAACCTGTCGTTCATACAAATTGGTTAAACACAAATTTAACCAACTTGGATGAACAACTGTTTTTGTCCATTTTGCAGTTTTTGGGAGCAAATGGTCGATTGCCATTTGTTCTCATCCATTACCAAAGTTTCATTCCAACCAGCTAGATCTGGTAGAATATCTGACAGATAATTGTATAGTGTGTACCTAGCATAATTAAGTCTGAGCGTTAAGACTAGAGATGTGCACCGGAAATTTTTCGGGTTTTGTGTTTTGGTATTGGATTCAGTTCCGCGGCCGTGTTTTGGATTCGGACGCGTTTTGCCAAAACCTCCCTGAAAATTTTTTGTCGGATTCGGGTGTGTTTTGGATTCGGGTGTTTTTTTTATAAAAAACCCTCAAAAACAGCTTAAATCATAAAATTTGGGGGTCATTTTGATCCCATAGTATTATTAACCTCAATAACTATAATTTACACTAATTTTCAGTCTATTCTGAACACCTCACACCTCACAATACTATTTTTAGTCCTAAAATTTGCACCGAGGTCGCTGGATGGCTAAGCTAAGCGACACAAGTGGCCGACACAAACACCTGGCCCATCTAGGAGTGGCACTGCAGTGTCAGGCAGGATGGCACTTCAAAAAAATAGTCCCCAAACAGCACATGATGCAAAGAAAAAAAGAGGCGCACCAAGGTCGCTGTGTGACTAAGCTAAGCGACACAAGTGGCCGACACAAACACCTGGCCCATCTAGGAGTGGCACTGCAGTGTCAGACAGGATGGCACTTCAAAAAAATAGTCCCCAAACAGCACATGATGCAAAGAAAAAAAGAGACGCACCAAGGTCGCTGTGTGACTAAGCTAAGCGACACAAGTGGCCAACACAAACACCTGGCCCATCTAGGAGTGGCACTGCAGTGTCAGACAGGATGGCAGATTTAAAAAATAGTCCCCAAACAGCACATGATGCAAATAAAAAAAGAGGTGCACCAAGGTCGCTGGATGGCTAAGCTAAGCGACCCAAGTGGCCGACACAAACACCTTGCCCATCTAGGAGTGGCACTGCAGTGTCAGACAGGATGGCAGATTTAAAAAATAGTCCCCAAACAGCACATGATGCAAATAAAAAAAGAGGTTCACCAAGGTCGCTGGATGGCTAAGCTAAGCGACCCAAGTGGCCGACACAAACACCTTGCCCATCTAGGAGTGGCACTGCAGTGTCAGGCAGGATGGCAGATTTAAAAAATAGTCCCCAAACAGCACATGATGCAAAGAAAAAAAGAGGCGCACCAAGGTCGCTGTGTGACTAAGCTAAGCGACACAAGTGGCCGACACAAACACCTGGCCCATCTAGGAGTGGCACTGCAGTGTCAGACAGGATGGCAGATTTAAAAAATAGTCCCCAAACAGCACATGATGCAAAGAAAAAAAGAGGTGCAATGAGGTAGCTGTGTGACTAAGCTAAGCGACCCAAGTGGCCGACACAAACACCTGGCCCATCTAGGAGTGGCACTGCAGTTTTCTAGCGAGAGGATGAGTGCTTCCATCCTCATGTGAACCTGAACCACTAGCCATGAACATAGGCCAAGGCCTCAGCCGTTCCTTGCCACTCCGTGTCGTAAATGGCATATTGGCAAGTTTACGCTTCTCATCAGACGCTTTTAATTTTGATTTTTGGGTCATTTAACTGAACTTTTGCTTTTTGGATTTTACATGCTCTCTACTATAACATTGGGCATCGGCCTTGGCAGACGACGTTGATGGCATTTCATCGTCTCGGCCATGACTAGTGGCAGCAGCTTCAGCACGAGGTGGAAGTGGATCTTGATCTTTCCCTATTTTAAACTCCACATTTTTGTTCTCCATTTTTTAATGTGTGGAATTATATGCCAGTATCAATAGCAATGGCCTACTACTATATATACTGCGCACAACTGAAATGCACCACAGGTATGGATGGATAGTATACTTGACGACACAGAGGTAGGTAGAGCAGTGGCCTTCTGTACCGTACTGCTATATATACTGGTGGTCACTGTCAGCAAACTGCAAAACTAAAATGCACCACAGGTATAGAATCTAGATGGATAGTATACTTGACGACACAGAGGTAGGTAGAGCAGTGGCCTTCCGTACCGTACTGCTATATATACTGGTGGTCACTGTCAGCAAACTGCAAAACTAAAATGCACCACAGGTATAGAATCTAGATGGATAGTATACTTGACGACACAGAGGTAGGTAGAGCAGTGGCCTTCCGTACCGTACTGCTATATATACTGGTGGTCACTGTCAGCAAACTGCAAAACTAAAATGCACCACAGGTATAGAATCTAGATGGATAGTATACTTGACGACACAGAGGTAGGTAGAGCAGTGGCCTTCCGTACCGTACTGCTATATATACTGGTGGTCACTGTCAGCAAACTGCAAAACTAAAATGCACCACAGGTATAGAATCTAGATGGATAGTATACTTGACGACACAGAGGTAGGTAGAGCAGTGGCCTTCCGTACCGTACTGCTGTATATACTGGTGGTCACTGTCAGCAAAACTCTGCACTGTACTCCTCCTATATAATGCTGTTGGTCCCCAGTCCCCACAATAAAGCAGTGTGAGCACAGATATATGCAGCACACTGAGCACAGATATGGAGCGTTTTTCAGGCAGACAATGTATAATACTGGTGGTCACTGGTCAGCAAAACTCTGCACTGTACTCCTCCTATATAATACTGCTGGTCCCCAGTCCCCACAATAAAGCAGTGTGAGCACAGATATATGCAGCACACTGAGCACAGATATGGAGCGTTTTTCAGGCAGAGAACGGATAAAACTGGTGGTCACTGATCAGCAAAACTCTGCACTGTACTCCTTCTATACAATACAGCTGCTCCCCAGTCCCCACAATTAAGCAATAAGCACAAATATTTGCAGCAACATTAATAAACGGAGAGGACGCCAGCCACGTCCTCTCCCTAACATTTCCAATGCACGAGTGAAAATGGCGGCGACGCGCGGCTCCTTATATAGAATCCGAATCTCGCGAGAATCCGACAGCGGGATGATGACGTTCGGGCGCGCTCGGGTTAACCGAGCCTTACGGGAGAATCCGAGTATGCCTCGGACCCGTGTAAAATGGGTGAAGTACGGGGGGGGGGTTCGGTTTCCGTGGAACCGAACCCGCTCATCACTAGTTAAGACATTACAATCTCCCCATTGTGTGTCATCTCTTCTAGGGGTAAACTAATCCACCCAGGGTAATCCTACGCAGTGCGCCCAAGATGGTTTTCTCATCTGGTACATGTGAGGGTGGAATACACAACCCTTGGAAGTTGTTACTCAAAATGCCTACACCAATCTTGCATTATACTTACTGTGTGCTCAAGGTTTTCTTTTTATTTCTGTGTGGCTTATCTATTTCTGTATTACTTAAATCTTCTATATTATGTACATTGTTTTTGATGTCTGTAAAGCACCTTGAGTCCTGTCAGAGAAAGAGCGCTAAATAAATAAAATATTATTATTATTATTATTATTATTATTAGTAGTAGTAGTAGTAGTAGTAGTAGTAGTAGTAGTAGTAGTAGTCAGGCCCGGCGCCACCCACTCAGCAAAGGGATGCAAAGCAGGTAGGCGCCGGACTGGAGAGGCGCTCCCCCTGCTTTGCATCCCTGCTGCGCACCTGTCCCCTCTGCAGCCGGCTGCTGTGCCTGTCACACTGACAGGTAGTGGCGCCGGCAACTTGTAGCCTCCTCCTCCCCACTCCCCTGTGACAGCGGCAGTGTTCGGCTGTTAGGGGGCGGAGCTATGCTGTGTTGAGGGGGTGGAGCTACATGGGGCCTATGGGGGCGGAGCTACACTGGACAAGGCAGCTACAGAGTGATCCTGCCAGCCAGCGATTGTAAGTACGCTTTAGGGGACCAGAACTGTTATATGGATGAAATAGTGATGTGGCATGGAAGTCAACGTCCCTCCTGTGATTACTTCTGATGCAGTAGCTGTCATTTACCACTTGTTTAAATGGAATGCTTTGTTCCCCAGTTCTCCAAAGTGTCCTACCCAGGTATGTAGTAGACACACCAGCTCCCACATGTGTACTACTGTATGTCAAACATAAAAACATTGTGCTCTTTTAATAAATAGTTTATACAGTTTTATCCTATTAGGAGAAGGCTATGCAATTTTGCTGTCTGCCGTAATGTGTAAAAAGGGGACGCTGTCTGCCGTAATGTGTAAAAAGGGGACGCTGTCTGCCGTAATGTGTAAAAAGGGGGACGCTGTCTGCCGTAATGTGTAAAAATGGGGACGCTGTCCGCCGTAATGTGTAAAAATGGGAACGCTGTCTGCCATAATGTGTAAAGAGGGGGATGCTGTCTGCCGTAATGTGTAAAAAGGGGACGCTGTCTGCCGTAATGTGTAAAAAGGGGACGATGTCTGCCGTAATGTGTAAAAAGGGGACGCTGTCTGCTGTAATGTGCAAAAGGGGACGCTGTCTGCTGTAATGTGTAAACAGGTGGACTGTCTGCCATAATGTGTAAAAAAGGGGATGATGTCTGCCGTAATGTGTAAAAAGGGGACGCTGTCTGCCATAATGTGTAAAAAGGGAACAATGTCTGCCGTAATGTGTAAAAAGTGGACGCTACCTGCCGTAATGTGTAAAAAGGGGATGCTGTCTGCCGTAATGTGTAAAAAGGGGGACTGTCTGCCGTAATGTGTAAAAAGGCGGACTGTCCGTCGTAATGTGTAAAAGGGGCTCTACCTGGTGTAGTGGCGCTACTGTGCGGCGTATAATGGAGACTACTGCACACCGTAATATGAATTGGTATTATTTTGCGGCCACACCCCTTCCCCATGAAGCCCTATATTTTTTGCGTGTACCTACGGCTCGCGCTGCCCTATTTTACATAAAGTGGGGGGCACCGATGCCGTTTCTTGCACACAGCGCTAAAATGTCTAGTTACGGCATTGATTTGTGTTATGCACACTATCATCTGCCATTTGTATGTTTCTATTAAGTCCATCCAAAGTAGTGCTCTGAAATTTTCTCCAAGGACATTGTGACTTAATTTCCTTTTCCTGTGTGGCCTTCACTATACGCTGAACCACCATCTGGACCACAAGGGCGGGATGTACTAATATGTTACACTGCGCTGAGCTGCGTTGCACTTCGCTAATAGCCCTCTTATTGCTCCGAAGCCCCCACCCTCCGCCTCCTACTCCCCCGGAGCAGCACTGCCGCCTCCCACCTCTCCCCTCCCTGGGAAGCGAGGACACTCAGGAGCAAACATCCCCCCCTCTTCCACCATCTCCTGCTCTCTCCACAGCCTCCTCCTTTCCCGGCCACGCAGCGACACCAGAGCCGCACACACTCTTCCCGCCCAGTGCTGGCTGCAGGCGGCAGCGAGTGAGCGGATGATGGGAAGTCATGGAGCCATGGCCAGTCAAAGGCGCATCTATCCACCTGGGCGACACTCCCCTTCCTATTGTGTAATGTCACTGTGGTGCCCAGCATTGCTTCCTTCCGATCGGGGTATGGCGGGATCAGTCTGCAGCTAGGCCCCAGACTGTTGCCAAATGTAGCGCCTGAGAACGGATCTATAATACGTCCCTATCCCTGGGTCACTCACCCCGGTGTAATGAGAGCCGCCATGTCGGCGTAGTCTGCATGTAATACCTCTGCTGTGCACGGTGCTGTCACGCCAGGGTGTAGGCAAGGGACAATCTGTGTGGTGTGTACGTGTCTGTTGGGGTCACTGCGATAACACCGCATCGGAGCGGTAAGAGGGCTATAAGCGCAACGTAATATCTTAGTACATCCTGCCCATAGCCTTAATAAAAACTACTGTACATGGAGGTGTTCAAATGTGCTGTGCCTCAACGGGTGGTCTTCTCATCTTCCACCAGAAGCATGCTTGTAATGCCTGGTTACAGATTATTTTTCATATAATGCCTTTGGCGCGCGTTGTCCCTTTTTCAGTTATGGGAGGGCGCAAAATTATAGTTTGCAGGGGGGCGCTGAACACCCTAGCACCGGCCCTGGTAGTAGTAGTAATTTTGGCATAAGACTGGCTTTAAAATCATGGATGAATGGTGGGGGTAAGTGGCAGTATGATTGTTCATGTGTAACTCATCTGAGAATGTCATGTAATCATGCAAAATCTTTTCTAATCACTCTTACTATAGCCCACACATTATTATTATTATTATATTTTTTCAATTCTTTTATACATATAACATTTTTGCGCCATGATTGCATGACTTAGATCTTCTGCCATAGTGAGCTTCATGCTTTTTTACTTTTTCACTGAATTTCAAGTCTCATGTACATCGTAGCGTGATTCCAAGTCACTTATAGTATACAAGGCATACTTGGATGAAGCCTAATCAGGAGTCACATTTCCCAGATGGTAACACAGAGAAAGCGTAGAGCTAGCGAGAAGGTAATGACAGTGCTTATAGCGAATACAGCAGTTGCATTACCCTATGTGTATATTATATAGTAATGCAATGAAGTGTCACATACACAACAGAGAATAGTTGTGCAAATGGAAATGTCACCTAACAGGTAATAATGCCAATACTGAAGATGGAGGCAACTTCAGGTAATATACCTGCAATGCTAATATACACCCATATGCATTCTCAGTCTGCACAAAAACTCCCACCTCATATATACCAGACCAGACATACTGTAGAAATGCTATACCATGCCAGATTGTCTATAAGGTCACCAGCTGCACAAGCTTGCTTGTCTAGTGTGTTCTGTGCATTCCACAAAGATGCAATCATCATGTGTCCAGCAAAGTGCCAGAGCTGAATGACATAGAACATATAGAAGTCAGTCTTTAGTACGATTAGTAGGTTGCTCTGACAACCACATAGAATAGATAATTAATGTAAAAATTAGTTTACACTATAGCTATAGAACATCCAGTGAGTATGCACGATTACAGCTGACACTAGTAGAATCGTGAGTATGCAAGATTACAGCTGACACAAATACAGCACTATAAGCAGATGTGCAGTGAACAATCAGTTCAAGTTTGCTATAATAACTCGCTTTTAGTTCACACGTCTCAGCAGGGAACACATTATCCCTCATGCTTGTGTCAATTCCATTTAAACTTTGCAACCTGTTCTCCAGCTGAGAGATGGCATTGGCTAGTCCCTCATTACATCCTTAACATCCCCTGTGCAGTGCGGGTGCCCATTTTCCTTGAATGCAGTAACTTTACTGTAGCTAGTGCAGCTGTGTCAGCCAGCGCTTCTCTAACAGTGAAACTGGAACTATTGCAGTCATTTGCCTCTCTCACATTACTCCCTCAGGTGATATAAAACAAACTTTCACAGTAGTTTATTAATACAAAGAGAGTCCCCTAATCTCACATCCAAATAGATAGAACCTGTGGCCTCTTGTCAAGATAACAATATCTCAAAAATATTCTACACCAAGACAGCTTTCTATCCGTAACTTTCGTCAGTGGGAAGGAAAAAAATTGCTTTACAATTCCAGAGAAAATTAGGGGATTAAGGTGCCATGTGTCTGCTGGGGAGAATTATGTCCCTGGTCCCCTGTAGGGTAAATATATGGTCCAGGAAGGAAGGGGGGGGATTCATGCATTACGGAGCTGAGTAATATGATGAGAACTCATACCTGTATTAATTGTGTGTTTGTAAATGATATATATATTTTCCCAGTTGTTTTTTTTTTTTTACCACAGTACAAATCATTTGCTTATCATAATTACATATCTGTATCTGGGGACAGACTTTTGATGAGCACTGTAAGAGGAGAAGGAATATTCATGACTTAAAAAGTGATTAGTAAAACAATTAATTTCTAGCAGTTGAACTACCTAATAGTTGTTAGCAAACCAAATGTAATTTAAGGGGAAATGTCAGTAAAGATTGGGCTCCTTCAATTCATGTCTGGTTGATGGTAATTAAGCAATCAAGGGAGATGTCAAGTGCACTGCACAGTACAAAGGAGGGAGAGTCACTGTAACAAGCATTAATGGTTTATTGACTCTAGGGCAAAGGGTTCCAAACTATTGATAGAGGAGGTAAAGAAAAACACGGAGATGCTTCATGTTCCCTAGTCTGACCTCAGAATCATAAACCAAGGTGGCAAACACAGGGAAAAGGTAGAAACAAAGCAAAACCTTTATCTCGGACTTCAATGATTACATAACTCTGGATGAAGTGTAATATTTTACTCTATACCTACAAAACCTCTGAAACATATTATATATCATCATCGTAGAGCGATATGTATTTGCATTGAAAATAGTACTTGGTATGTGTGTACAGTACAGTGTACATTTCAACAATATATTAAAGAACACAAGAACATTTTATATCCAATACACTGTGTGTCAAAAACAGGTAATACCTATCTATACACTGCAATATGTTAAGCTGCCACCAACATCTTATATTATGTATATATATGTATATATATATATATATATATATATATATACACACATATACATATATATATACACACACACACACACACACACACACACACACACACACACACACACACACACACACACACACACACACACACACACACACTGTGCATGCATACACTCTGCATATCTTATCACTAATAAGATGGATTGTTGTGGACTCACCGGATCCTACTCAGCTCTGTGTCCCTTCTGTAGGACTTGGGTCTGTTCCTGCACCCATAGCTGAGTGTTCACATCCTCCTTCCACAAACCACTGTATCCCTAGTGATGCTTCTGTGAGATAGCTGAGCGATGAGCACAGAGTGTAGAGGGAGGGGAGTCAGAGCATTGTGCCAATAACAGGAGACCCATTGAAGATAAAGTGCAGCTCTTAGCACAGTAAGGTAACACGAGGCGCTCAGGCTTTTAGTAGTCCTATTATTTTAATTTCTATGCTAAATATATCAAACAACTCACTTTGTGTCATGAATTAGTTGGCAGGAAATATTACAGGTGAAATAGACACAGACAATTGGATGCATCATCAAAGACCTAACAACTTACATTTTTTAATTAAAGTGCATCTGCAATTGTGTTAAATTAGTGCCACAGGGAGAACATTTAATAGAAATGTTAAATTAGCAAACCATTAATGAAAAAATATATATTGTTTTTGATAATATGGTCTCTTTGATTCATGATTTCAAAGTAAAAGATCTATTACTAAAAATGTGTTACTTTTTTCAGTATAGTAAATATGTAAACATTAAATTAATGGTATGTTGAAAATAAATACATTACACTTAACTACTATACTATATAATAATTCTGTAAGGTCTGTCCCATTTCCAACATGTATATGCACAACTAGGAAGATGGGATAGGCCTAGCCCTAGCCTAGGTAGAGGAACCAACTGACTGCAAGGAATGGGTTAAATACAGTATGGTAAGGGAACAAGACCTAGCTGGCAGGTGAGTGGGTGGGGGTGTTACAATATGGGTGGAGGTGGTGGGGCAGGACAGCAGCAGAGAGGGGGTGAAGCAGTGGATATAGAGGTGATAGTTCTGGACATGGAGTTGCAAAGCTGGGGACGGGGTGGAGCTGGGGGCAGATAGTGTTGATCTGGCATATGGCTGGTATTCACCTTTACTAGGAGGAGGAGGAGGAGGAGGAGAAGGAGAAGGAGAAGGAGAAGAAGAAGGAGAAGGAGAAGAAGAAGAAGAAGAAGAAGAAGAAGAAGAAGAAGAAGAAGAAGAAGAAGAAGAAGAAGAATTGAAGGTACTTCAACAAGGCATACCATTTTTTGGTGTTACAGCATTTAAAAAATAAATAATTAAAAGGAGTACAATGTGTGTATTCCCTTTTTCTAAGCTTAACCAGCACTAGCACTTGTAAGTGACTAGGCTGATATAGGAAAAATCTCGTGGAAAAGTGTGGGGTCACCCGTTTCTTCCTTTCCCAACACTAGCCTGCAAAAGTGCACCCCCTCATGATTCCACAAACCCTAGACCAGCTGGCATCAGGGCTAGTCCCCCCTGAGTAGTGGGGTTAGCAAAAAAAATGTGCACTCGCCCCCTTCTTCCCGTCCCTCCATCCTGGGTTAGGCCAGCCCTAGTTCCAATTGTAATCTATACTGTAACAAAGGTTACTTTGCTCTCTCCTTTCTTCCCAGTTCAAAATCCCTGATAAGCTGTGGTTCGCGCTGACTTATTGGGGCTAATAGGATACCACCCAATATGTTTTTCACAAAAAACTGCTGCGAAAGGCCTGTGTTACCAATCAGCTCATTACTAGCAGTAGGTCATGAGGCAATTGCATGATGCAGGTCTACACATATGAAGTGATTAAAAATGATAAACAGACTGTAAACTGAGCCTATGGATAACTATTGCTTACTATGTAGAGGCTGCGCAGTTGTAACCCAGAGTTTGCAGTCTGAGTCCCATCAGTGCCATGTTTTCTGGGCATTGGTAGCGTAAAAACGCAGTAAAGGAACTGTGACTTGTTAGGAGCAAATAACCCCAACAATGTTATGACTTTAAATGGAAATCACTTCTAATGGAGATCAATGAGGCTTTTGGGGAATGTGAGACTTGTGTACAGAGAGCAGGGTAAGCAAAATGTACTTGCTGACTTTGACAATTCCTAGCCCGGGAGAGGAGGAGGTAGGTGGGTAGAACATGGATGGAGCATTGCAGTATGTGTCATCACAGATCCACATCCTTGCTGTTTCACCAATATTCTCAGCGTTTTTGGGGACAGGATGGAGGGCGAAGCAGCGCAAGTCATGTCATTGTGGTAAACTAGGGCTCTGGAGGCGACACTGTTGACCAAGGATGAGTGCCTCAGGCAGTGCTGTTTTCTCATTAGCTGGTTACCATCCTCCCTCAGCATAACTTCATGACATCTTGTGCTCAGGAGCAGTGGCGGCTTCAGAGGTGTGGCTGCAGCGCATCCAAATTTCAAATAGGGGAGCCACACAGTGGCGTAACTAGGGATACGCAGCTACTGCGTGCGCTTGGGGGCGCGCAGGGCTGCGGGGCGCCATAACTGCCGCCACTGATTCTGTTTTGTGAAGGAGGGACATGGAGGGCACAGCGCGATTCTCTCCTGTGTGTCCCTTTAATGAAGTGCCAGTTCATGAGCCAATCAGAGCTCACGAACGGTCACTTCATTAAACAGACACGCCGCTGCTGCCGGAGACCCAGGAGGGACACACAGGAGAGGCGCGCTCTGTCCCCTCCATGTCCCTCCTTCACAAAACAAACAGCACAGCAGCCCGGAGGGGAGGGGAGGGATGACGGAGTACCTGGCAGTGGGGGGGGGGGGGAGCTTATATGGGCACTGGGGGAGAGCATATTTGGCACTGGGGGAGAGCATATTTGGGCACTGGGGGGGAGCATATTTGGGCACTGTGGGAGAGCATATTTGGGCACTGGGGGGAGCATATTTGGGTACTGGGGGAGAGCATATTTGGGCACTGGGGTAGAGCATATTTGGCACTGGGGAGGAGCATATTTGGGCACTGGGGGAGAGCATATTTGGCACTGGGGGAGAGCATATTGGCACTGGGGGAGAGCATATTTGGCACTGGGGAGGAGCATATTTGGGCACTGGGAGAGAGCATATTTGGCACTGGGGGAGAGCATATTTGGCACTGGGGGGGAGCATATTTGGGCACTGGGGTAGAGCATATTTGGGCACTGGGGGAGAGCATATTTGGCACTGGGGAGGAGCATATTTGGGCACTGGGGGAAGAGCATATTGGCACTGGGGGAGAGCATATTTGGCACTGGGGAGAGCATATTTGGCACTGGGGGGGAGCATATTTGGCACTGGGGAGGAGCATATTTGGGCACTGGGGGAGAGCATATTTGGGCACTGGGGGAGAGCATATTTGGCACTGGGGAGGAGCATATTTGGGCACTGGGGGAGAGCATATTGGCACTGGGGAGAACATATTTGGGCACTGGGGGAGAGCATATTTGGGCACTGGGGGAGAGCTTATTTGGCACTGGGGGGGGGCATATTTGGCACTGGGGGGTATATGTGTACCTGGCACTGGGGGAGGGGGGCCATAGTTGGCACTGGGAGTATATGTGTACCTGGCACTGGGGGGGTGGCATAAATGGCACTGGGGGAGAGCATATTTGGGCACTGGGGGAGAGCATATTTGGCACTGGGGAGGAGCATATTTGGGCACTGGGGGAGAGCATATTTGGCACTGGGGGAGAGCATATTTGGCATTGGGGAGGAGCATATTTGGGCACTGGGGGAGAGCATATTTGGCACTGGGGGAGAGCATATTTGGCACTGGGGGGGAGCATATTTGGGCACTGGGGGAGAGCATATTTGGCACTGGGGAGGAGCATATTTGGGCACTGGGGGAAGAGCATATTTGGCACTGGGGAGAGCATATTGGCACTGGGGGAGAGCATATTTGGGTACTGGGGGAGAGCATATTTGGCACTGGGGAGAGCATATTTGGGTACTGGGGGAGAGCTTATTTGGCACTGGGGGGGGGGGCGTATTTGGCACTGGGGGGGTATATGTGTACTTGGCACTGGGGGAGGGGGGCCATAGTTGGCACTGGGGGTATATGTGTACCTGGCACTGGGGAAGTGGCATAAATGGCACTGGGGGCATATGTGTACCTGGCACTGTGGCAGAATATCTGGCACTGGGAGCACAACCCTAGCAACACGCATTACCCCCTGGTTACAAGCACAACACCCAGCTCATGAAATCCCTGGCAACAAGCATTACCCCCTAGCAACGAGCATGACACCCAGTGCATGAAACCCCTGGCAACGAATATTACCACCTGGCAACAAGCTTGAAACCCAGCACATGATACCTCTGGCAACAAGCATAAAACCTACCGCATGATACCCCTGGCAACGAGCATGACACACTGAGCATGAAAACCCCTGGCACCGTGCATGGAACCAAGAGCATGAAACCCCTGGCAACGAGTGTTATGCACACCAGTGCCTGCAGGAATGTACTGGTGTTTGAACTGTTATGCACACCAGTGCCTGCAGGAATGTACTGGTGTCTGAACAGAGAGGGATGCAAAACAAATGAACTCACAGACAAACTGGGAAATATGACATAACGTACACAGAAGGTGATAGGGTAACAAAACCAACACAGAGTGAACAGAGAAGCCCAGAGGCTAAGAAACTGGGTGTCTCCCTAGTATTAGAAATGCTCAGATGGAAAAAGCAAGATGTTGTGTTTTAATACGTAGAGAACCCGAAATGCTGTTGCTAAGGTCAACAGCAAAACCCTAAAGGGTTACCAACGGGTGTGGCAGTAAACTCCTTGGTCAGAGATGGAATAATAGACACAAGGAGAGTCTCCACAATCCTAATTCTCACTTGCAGGGCCCAGGTTCAGCTTACTGCCACTAAACTGACACATGGACGCCCTGCACAGTGAGAGAGGATTATGCACGCAGGTCTGAAAGTACAGCCACAAACCTGCTGGGTTCACAGAATAGCAAAAGAACCTCAGCAGGCTAAATGACTGACTCCAGTCTTACTGCTAGGTCTGGATTGGCAGAGTGTAGTACCAAATCCCCAGGCCTATTTGCAGTAAGCAACAACAAATACAAAGCTACACAGTACTGGCTAACTTTCAGGAACTGACTAACCAACAAAGATTCAGCAGCATCTGCTTAACCTGAGAAGAGGCCTTATAAAGCAGGTGCTGTCCACGCCCCCCTCAGACCTCACAGACTGTGAGCACAAAAACCAGCACCGGATCCCCTGCCTGTAACCACTGCATAGCAAAAGACCCGAACCGGAGTATCAGCTGCGCTCAGGTTACTCCGCTAGCACTTGTCTCCCGGTTGCCATGACGACGTGGCAGCACAGGGCAGGAGACCCTAACAGTACCCCCCCCTCTGACGAGGGGTCAAAGAACCCCTACCACCGGGTTTATCGGGGAACTGCGAGAAGAAAGAGCGTATCAGTCTGGGGGCATGAAGATCACAACTGCGCACCCACGACCGCTCCTCCGGGCCATACCCCTTCCAGTGCACCAAAAATGACAGCCGACCCCGACCATCTTGGAGTCAAGAATCCTTTCAACAACAAACTCCCTCTGGCCACGTATCAGAAGAGGGGAAGGTCTTCCTCTGGAAGAAGGATTACTAATCGCCCGTTTTAAAAGGGAACAATGAAATGTTTTATTGATACCCAAAGAACGGGGCAGATCTAACTGAAATGCCACCGGATTGATAACCCTGGTGATCTTATAAGGGCCGATGAACCGGGGGCCTAACTTATGAGATGGCTGTCTCAACTTCAAATTCTTGGTAGACAACCAGACGAAGTCTCCTAATTTGAAGCTGCAGGGTCTTTTCCGCTTATCAAAAACCCTTTTGGTCACTAATGACACAGACACAAGGGCTTTCTTCACTTTCCTCCAAATACCTCTAAGGACCGAAACGACAGAGGAACCACCAGGCGTGGAGTCCAGGGGGGTCAAAAGAATTGGCCTTAGGATGATGCCCATACACACAAAGGAAGGGAGAGATCCCTGTAGCAGAGTGAGCCGCGTTGTTATAGGCAAACTCCGCCATTGACAGATGAGCAACCCAGTCAGTCTGACACTTGGAGACATAACACCTGAGGAACTGCTCCAAGGACTGGTTCACCCTTTCAGTCTGCCCATTAGACTGCGGATGGTAGCCTGACGACAAGCTGACAGAAATCTGGAGATCGGAACAAAATGCCCTCCAGAATTTGGCCACAAACTGGGATCCGCGGTCAGAGACCACATCAAGTGGCAACCCGTGGAGACGCACAACATGCAGCATAAATAATTCAGACAGGCGTCTGGCCGATGGCAGCCCAACCAGTGGAACGAAGTGCGCCATCTTCGAAAACCTGTCAACGACAACCCAGATGGCTGTCATCCCCGAGGATTTGGGCAAGTCCACAACAAAATCCATTGAAATGTGGGTCCATGGCTTAGATGGAATAGAGAGTGGATGTAATGGGCCAACAGGAACCCCTCTAGGAGTCTTATTTCGGGCACAGATGTCACATGCCCGAACCCACTGATCCACATCCTTAGCCACCGAGGGCCACCACACCGCCCTAGATAGCAACTCCCGAGTTCTGGCAATACCCGGGTGACCTGCCGACTTCTTGGCATGGAATTCCAGGAACACTCGCTGTCTTAACCTAGGAGGCACAAACAAAAGACCTACCGGAAGGTCTGGAGGAGCCTGCTCCTGTGCTCTAAGGACTAATGACAAGAGGTCCTGGGTAATGCCCACTTTAATACATGATGGGGACACAATGGGCAACGGCTCCTCGGTGGTCTCCTGGATTGGAGCAAAACTCCGCGAGAGCGCATCAGCCTTGATGTTTTTTGACCCAGGGCGATATGTTATCAAAAAATTAAAGCGAGCAAAAAACAAAGCCCATCGTGCCTGCCTGGCATTGAGACGCTTCGCTGACTCTAAATTAGAGATGAGCGCCTGAAATTTTTCGGGTTTTGTGTTTTGGTTTTGGGTTCGGTTCCGCGGCCGTGTTTTGGGTTCGAACGCGTTTTGGCAAAACCTCACCGAATTTTTTTTGTCGGATTCGGGTGTGTTTTGGATTCGGGTGTTTTTTTCAAAAAACTCTAAAAAACAGCTTAAATCATAGAATTTGGGGGTCATTTTGATCCCAAAGTATTATTAACCTCAAAAACCATAATTTACACTCATTTTCAGTCTATTCTGAATACCTCACACCTCACAATATTATTTTTAGTCCTAAAATTTGCACCGAGGTCGCTGTGTGAGTAAGATAAGCGACCCTAGTGGCCGACACAAACACCGGGCCCATCTAGGAGTGGCACTGCAGTGTCACGCAGGATGTCCCTTCCAAAAAACCCTCCCCAAACAGCACATGACGCAAAGAAAAAAAGAGGCGCAATGAGGTAGCTGTGTGAGTAAGATTAGCGACCCTAGTGGCCGACACAAACACCGGGCCCATCTAGGAGTGGCACTGCAGTGTCACGCAGGATGGCCCTTCCAAAAAACCCTCCCCAAACAGCACATGACGCAAAGAAAAAAAGAGGCGCAATGAGGTAGCTGTGTGAGTAAGATTAGCGACCCTAGTGGCCGACACAAACACCGGGCCCATCTAGGAGTGGCACTGCAGTGTCACGCAGGATGTCCCTTCCAAAAAACCCTCCCCAAACAGCACATGACGCAAAGAAAAAAAGAGGCGCAATGAGGTAGCTGTGTGAGTAAGATTAGCGACCCTAGTGGCCGACACAAACACCGGGCCCATCTAGGAGTGGCACTGCAGTGTCACGCAGGATGTCCCTTCCAAAAAACCCTCCCCAAACAGCACATGACGCAAAGAAAAAAAGAGGCGCAATGAGGTAGCTGACTGTGTGAGTAAGATTAGCGACCCTAGTGGCCGACACAAACACCGGGCCCATCTAGGAGTGGCACTGCAGTGTCACGCAGGATGTCCCTTCCAAAAAACCCTCCCCAATCAGCACATGATGCAAAGAAAAAGAAAAGAAAAAAGAGGTGCAAGATGGAATTGTCCTTGGGCCCTCCCACCCACCCTTATGTTGTATAAACAAAACAGGACATGCACACTTTAACCAACCCATCATTTCAGTGACAGGGTCTGCCACACGACTGTGACTGATATGACGGGTTGGTTTGGACCCCCCCCCAAAAAGAAGCAATTAATCTCTCCTTGCACAAACTGGCTCTACAGAGGCAAGATGTCCACCTCATCTTCACCCTCCGATATATCACCGTGTACATCCCCCTCCTCACAGATTATCAATTCGTCCCCACTGGAATCCACCATCTCAGCTCCCTGTGTACTTTGTGGAGGCAATTGCTGCTGGTCAATGTCTCCGCGGAGGAATTGATTATAATTCATTTTAATGAACATCATCTTCTCCACATTTTCTGGATGTAACCTCGTACGCCGATTGCTGACAAGGTGAGCGGCGGCACTAAACACTCTTTCGGAGTACACACTTGTGGGAGGGCAACTTAGGTAGAATAAAGCCAGTTTGTGCAAGGGCCTCCAAATTGCCTCTTTTTCCTGCCAGTATAAGTACGGACTGTGTGACGTGCCTACTTGGATGCGGTCACTCATATAATCCTCCACCATTCTATCAATGTTGAGAGAATCATATGCAGTGACAGTAGACGACATGTCCGTAATCGTTGTCAGGTCCTTCAGTCCGGACCAGATGTCAGCATCAGCAGTCGCTCCAGACTGCCCTGCATCACCGCCAGCGGGTGGGCTCGGAATTCTGAGCCTTTTCCTCGCACCCCCAGTTGCGGGAGAATGTGAAGGAGGAGATGTTGACAGGTCGCGTTCCGCTTGACTTGACAATTTTGTCACCAGCAGGTCTTTCAACCCCAGCAGACTTGTGTCTGCCGGAAAGAGAGATCCAAGGTAGGCTTTAAATCTAGGATCGAGCACGGTGGCCAAAATGTAGTGCTCTGATTTCAACAGATTGACCACCCGTGAATCCTTGTTAAGCGAATTAAGGGCTGCATCCACAAGTCCCACATGCCTAGCGGAATCGCTCCCTTTTAGCTCCTTCTTCAATGCCTCCAGCTTCTTCTGCAAAAGCCTGATGAGGGGAATGACCTGACTCAGGCTGGCAGTGTCTGAACTGACTTCACGTGTGGCAAGTTCAAAGGGCATCAGAACCTTGCACAACGTTGAAATCATTCTCCACTGCACTTGAGACAGGTGCATTCCACCTCCTATATCGTGCTCAATTGTATAGGCTTGAATGGCCTTTTGCTGCTCCTCCAACCTCTGAAGCATATAGAGGGTTGAATTCCACCTCGTTACCACTTCTTGCTTCAGATGATGGCAGGGCAGGTTCAGTAGTTTTTGGTGGTGCTCCAGTCTTCTGTACGTGGTGCCTGCACGCCGAAAGTGTCCCGCAATTTTTCTGGCCACCGACAGCATCTCTTGCACGCCCCTGTCGTTTTTTTAAAAATTCTGCACCACCAAATTCAAGGTATGTGCAAAACATGGGACGTGCTGGAATTTGCCCATATTTAATGCACACACAATATTGCTGGCGTTGTCCGATGCCACAAATCCACAGGAGAGTCCAATTGGGGTAAGCCATTCCGCGATGATCTTCCTCAGTTGCCGTAAGAGGTTTTCAGCTGTGTGTGTATTCTGGAAAGCGGTGATACAAAGCGTAGCCTGCCTAGGAAAGAGTTGGCGTTTGCGAGATGCTGCTACTGGTGCCGCCGCTGCTGTTCTTGCGGCGGGAGTCCATACATCTACCCAGTGGGCTGTCACAGTCATATAGTCCTGACCCTGCCCTGCTCCACTTGTCCACATGTCCGTGGTTAAGTGGACATTGGGTACAACTGCATTTTTTAGGACACTGGTGAGTCTTTTTCTGACGTCCGTGTACATTCTCGGTATCGCCTGCCTAGAGAAGTGGAACCTAGATGGTATTTGGTAACGGGGGCACACTGCCTCAATAAATTGTCTAGTTCCCTGTGAACTAACGGCGGATACCGGACGCACGTCTAACACCAACATAGTTGTCAAGGCCTCAGTTATCCGCTTTGCAGTAGGAAGACTGCTGTGATATTTCATCTTCCTCGCAAAGGACTGTTGAACAGTCAATTGCTTACTGGAAGTAGTACAAGTGGGCTTACGACTTCCCCTCTGGGATGACCATCGACTCCCAGCGGCAACAACAGCAGCGCCAGCAGCAGTAGGCGTTACACGCAAGGATGCATCGGAGGAATCCCAGGCAGGAGAGGACTCGTCAGAATTGCCAGTGACATGGCCTGCAGGACTATTGGCATTCCTGGGGAAGGAGGAAATTGACACTGAGGGAGTTGGTGGGGTGGTTTGCGTGAGCTTGGTTACAAGAGGAAGGGATTTACTGGTCAGTGGACTGCTTCCGCTGTCACCCAAAGTTTTTGAACTTGTCACTGACTTATTATGAATGCGCTGCAGGTGACGTATAAGGGAGGATGTTCCGAGGTGGTTAACGTCCTTACCCCTACTTATTACAGCTTGACAAAGGGAACACACGGCTTGACACCTGTTGTCCGCATTTCTGGTGAAATACCTCCACACCGAAGAGCTGATTTTTTTGGTATTTTCACCTGGCATGTCAACGGCCATATTCCTCCCACGGACAACAGGTGTCTCCCCGGGTGCCTGACTTAAACAAACCACCTCACCATCAGAATCCTCCTGGTCAATTTCCTCCCCAGCGCCAGCAACACCCATATCCTCCTCATCCTGGTGTACTTCAACACTGACATCTTCAATCTGACTATCAGGAACTGGACTGCGGGTGCTCCTTCCAGCACTTGCAGGGGGCGTGCAAATGGTGGAAGGCGCATGCTCTTCACGTCCAGTGTTGGGAAGGTCAGGCATCGCAACCGACACAATTGGACTCTCCTTGTGGATTTGGGATTTCGAAGAATGCACAGTTCTTTGCTGTGCTGCTTTTGCCAGCTTGAGTCTTTTCATTTTTCTAGCGAGAGGCTGAGTGCTTCCATCCTCATGTGAAGCTGAACCACTAGCCATGAACATAGGCCAGGGCCTCAGCCGTTCCTTGCCACTCCGTGTGGTAAATGGCATATTGGCAAGTTTACGCTTCTCCTCCGACAATTTTATTTTAGGTTTTGGAGTCCTTTTTTTACTGATATTTGGTGTTTTGGATTTGACATGCTCTGTACTATGACATTGGGCATCGGCCTTGGCAGACGACGTTGCTGGCATTTCATCGTCTCGGCCATGACTAGTGGCAGCAGCTTCAGCACGAGGTGGAAGTGGATCTTGATCTTTCCCTAATTTTGGAACCTCAACATTTTTGTTCTCCATATTTTAATAGGCACAACTAAAAGGCACCTCAGGTAAACAATGGAGATGGATGGATTGGATACTAGTATACAATTATGGACGGGCTGCCGAGTGCCGACACAGAGGTAGCCACAGCCGTGAACTACCGCACTGTACTGTGTCTGCTGCTAATATAGACTGGTTGATAAAGAGATAGTATACTCGTAACTAGTATGACTATAAAGAAAGAAAAAAAAACCACGGTTAGGTGGTATATACAATTATGGACGGGCTGCCGAGTGCCGACACAGAGGTAGCCACAGCCGTGAACTACCGCACTGTACTGTGTCTGCTGCTAATATATAGACTGGTTGATAAAGAGATAGTATACTCGTAACTAGTATGTATGTATAAAGAAAGAAAAAAAAACCACGGTTAGGTGGTATATACAATTATGGACGGGCTGCCGAGTGCCGACACAGAGGTAGCCACAGCCGTGAACTACCGCACTGTACTGTGTCTGCTGCTAATATAGACTGGTTGATAAAGAGATAGTATACTCGTAACTAGTATGTATGTATAAAGAAAGAAAAAAAAACCACGGTTAGGTGGTATATACAATTATGGACGGGCTGCCGAGTGCCGACACAGAGGTAGCCACAGCCGTGAACTACCGCACTGTACTGTGTCTGCTGCTAATATAGACTGGTTGATAAAGAGATAGTATACTCGTAACTAGTATGACTATAAAGAAAGAAAAAAAAACCACGGTTAGGTGGTATATACAATTATGGACGGGCTGCCGAGTGCCGACACAGAGGTAGCCACAGCCGTGAACTACCGCACTGTACTGTGTCTGCTGCTAATATAGACTGGTTGATAAAGAGATAGTATACTCGTAACTAGTATGTATGTATAAAGAAAGAAAAAAAAACCACGGTTAGGTGGTATATACAATTATGGACGGGCTGCCGAGTGCCGACACAGAGGTAGCCACAGCCGTGAACTACCGCACTGTACTGTGTCTGCTGCTAATATAGACTGGTTGATAAAGAGATAGTATACTCGTAACTAGTATGTATGTATAAAGAAAGAAAAAAAAACCACGGTTAGGTGGTATATACAATTATGGACGGGCTGCCGAGTGCCGACACAGAGGTAGCCACAGCCGTGAACTACCGCACTGTACTGTGTCTGCTGCTAATATAGACTGGTTGATAAAGAGATAGTATACTCGTAACTAGTATGTATGTATAAAGAAAAAAGAAAAAACCACGGTTAGGTGGTATATACAATTATGGACGGGCTGCCGAGTGCCGACACAGAGGTAGCCACAGCCGTGAACTACCGCACTGTACTGTGTCTGCTGCTAATATATAGACTGGTTGATAAAGAGATAGTATACTCGTAACTAGTATGTATGTATAAAGAAAGAAAAAAAAACCACGGTTAGGTGGTATATACAATTATGGACGGGCTGCCGAGTGCCGACACAGAGGTAGCCACAGCCGTGAACTACCGCACTGTACTGTGTCTGCTGCTAATATAGACTGGTTGATAAAGAGATAGTATACTCGTAACTAGTATGTATGTATAAAGAAAGAAAAAAAAACCACGGTTAGGTGGTATATACAATTATGGACGGGCTGCCGAGTGCCGACACAGAGGTAGCCACAGCCGTGAACTACCGCACTGTACTGTGTCTGCTGCTAATATAGACTGGTTGATAAAGAGATAGTATACTCGTAACTAGTATGACTATAAAGAAAGAAAAAAAAACCACGGTTAGGTGGTATATACAATTATGGACGGGCTGCCGAGTGCCGACACAGAGGTAGCCACAGCCGTGAACTACCGCACTGTACTGTGTCTGCTGCTAATATATAGACTGGTTGATAAAGAGATAGTATACTCGTAACTAGTATGTATGTATAAAGAAAGAAAAAAAAACCACGGTTAGGTGGTATATACAATTATGGACGGGCTGCCGAGTGCCGACACAGAGGTAGCCACAGCCGTGAACTACCGCACTGTACTGTGTCTGCTGCTAATATAGACTGGTTGATAAAGAGATAGTATACTACTAATATTATATATACTGGTGGTCAGGTCACTGGTCACTAGTCACACTGGCAGTGGCACTCCTGCAGCAAAAGTGTGCACTGTTTAATTTTAATATAATATTATGTACTCCTGGCTCCTGCTATAACCTATAACTGGCACTGCAGTAGTGCTCCCCAGTCTCCCCCACAATTATAAGCTGTGTGAGCTGAGCAGTCAGACAGATATATAATATATATAGATGATGCAGCACACTGGCCTGAGCCTGAGCAGTGCACACAGATATGGTATGTGACTGACTGAGTCACTGTGTGTATCGCTTTTTTCAGGCAGAGAACGGATATATTAAATAAACTGCACTGTGTGTCTGGTGGTCACTCACTATATAATATATTATGTACTCCTGGCTCCTGCTATAACCTATAACTGGCACTGCAGTAGTGCTCCCCAGTCTCCCCCACAATTATAAGCTGTGTGAGCTGAGCAGTCAGACAGATATATATATAATATTATATATAGATAATAGATGATGCAGCACACTGGCCTGAGCCTGAGCAGTGCACACAGATATGGTATGTGACTGAGTCACTGTGTGCTGTGTATCGCTTTTTTCAGGCAGAGAACGGATTATAAAGTAAACTGCACTGTCCTCACTAGTAAACTCTCTCCACTCAGTCTCTACACTTCTACAGTAACAGTACTCCTCCTAGTCAGCTCCAGTAAATCTCTCTCAGTCTCTTATAATCTAAATGGAGAGGACGCCAGCCACGTCCTCTCCCTATCAATCTCAATGCACGTGTGAAAATGGCGGCGACGCGCGGCTCCTTATATAGAATCCGAGTCTCGCGATAGAATCCGAGCCTCGCGAGAATCCGACAGCGTCATGATGACGTTCGGGCGCGCTCGGGTTAACCGAGCAAGGCGGGAAGATCCGAGTCGCTCGGACCCGTGAAAAAAAACATGAAGTTCAGGCGGGTTCGGATTCAGAGAAACCGAACCCGCTCATCTCTACTCTAAATATGCCAAATTCTTATGGTCGGTGAGAATTGAGACCACAAACTTAGCCCCCTCAAGCCAGTGTCTCCACTCCTCGAGTGCATCCTTAATAGCCAACAATTCCCGGTTACCCACGTCATAATTCATCTCGGCAGGCGAAAATTTACGGGAAAAGTAAGCACAGGGATGAAGGCGATTATCAGACACTCCCATCTGAGAGAGCACTGCCCCAATACCCATCTCAGAGGCATCCACCTCCACCACAAAAGGACGCTCTGGATCTGGGTGTCGCAGCACCTTGGCCGAGACAAATGCCCTTTTGAGACGGGCAAAAGCCGCTTTGGCCTCACGAGACCAGTGAGCAACATCCGCCCCTTTCTTAGTGAGTGCCACCAAGGGCGCCACTATAGACGAAAATCCAGCGATAAATCGTCTATAAAAATTTGCAAAGCCCAGGAAACGCTGAAGCGCCTTCAAACTAGTGGGCTGCACCAAATCCAGGACTGCCTGTACCTTGGAACCCTCCATTTGGAAACCTTCTGGGGAGATAATATATCCTAGAAATGCGATTTGCTGAACTTCAAATTCGCACTTCTCCAGCTTCGCCCCAAGCCGGTGGTCTCTGAGTTTCTGGAGGACTAAGCGTACATGCTTCCGATGTTCCTCCAGGGAATGGGAGAAGATTAGGATGTCATCTAAGTATACAACTAAGAATCTATCCAAATATTCCCTGAGCACATCGTTCATGAAATCCTGGAAGACTGCCGGGGCATTACAGAGCCCAAAAGGCATCACCAAATATTCATAATGCACTGAGTGGGTATTAAAGGCAGTCTTCCATTCATCCCCCTCTCTTATTCGGATTAGATTGTACGCACCGTGTAGGTCAATCTTAGAAAAAATGGTGGCAGTACGAAGCTGGTCAAACAAGACCGAAATGAGAGGCAGTGGGTATGAGTTTTTAATCGTGATACGGTTCAATTCCCTGAAGTCGATGCAGGGTCGCAATGAAACGTCCTTTTTACCCACGAAGAAGAACCCCGACCCAACTGGAGACTGTGAAGGTCTGATAAATCCTTTAGCCAAGTTCTCCTGAATGTACTCTGCCATAGCCTGAGTCTCAGGACGTGACAGGGAGTACAACCTGCTCTTGGGAAGCTTAGCATTCGGCAACAAATCAATGGCACAGTCATAGGGGCGATGGGGAGGTAGTACCTCTGCAACTTTTTTGGAGAACACGTCCGCAAAATCTGCATAACACCCTGGCAATCCTGGCAAACTTAGCTGCGAGAGCCTGACTGGAAGGCTCAAGCAACTCCTGAAACAATCAGTACCCCAACTAAGAATCTCCCCAGAGACCCAGTCAAATTGAGGATTGTGGGCCCTTAACCAGGGTAACCCCAACACCAATGGGGCAAAAGTACAGACAGTCACATAAAAGGACAATTTTTCAGAGTGTGTGGCTCCAATAAACAAAGAAATCTGGCTAGTGCAAGAGGTAATTTTACCCTGGGATAATGGTTCCCCGTTTAACCCACAAATCTCAATTTCCGACGCCAAGGGTACTAAGGAAACAGAGTGTTTCAGGGCGAATTGGCGGTCCATAAAAACCCCGTCGGCCCCACTGTCCACAAAGGCCTCAGTCTTGACAGTTTGACCGAGGATCTTCAAGGTCACCGGAATGATAAAAGTCTTCTTGGGAAATTCTGACTTCTGGCCTGACAGGATATTTCCCATCACCCTCAGGCCCTGAAGTTTTCCGGCTTTTCTGGGCATGATACTACCACATGACCCTTATTCCCACAGTACAAACACAACCCCTGCTGTCTCCTCCGCGTCTTCTCACGCGAGGAGAGGCGGGTAGCCCCAATCTGCATAGGCTCCTCGGAAAATTCCTCAGAGTCTGAGGTTCCCTTGGGAAAGAAGGAAACCTCGGTCTCCCTTTCAAGCCTACGCTCTCTCAGCCGTCTATCCACCCGGATGGATAACTGCATGAGCTGATCCAAGCTATCAGGCAAGGGATATTGTACCAGTTGGTCTTTTATCTGGTTAGAAAGACCTCTTCGGTACTGGTGTCTCAGGGCTGGGTCATTCCACTGGGTATCATGGGCCAACCTCCGAAACTCCGTACAGTAAACCTCAACTGGCCTTCGCCCTTGCTTAAGGATCGAAATCTGAGCCTCGGCTGAGGCCGTCTTGTCAGGGTCATCATACAACATGCCCAGTGCCGTAAAAAAAGCATCAACACTTTTAAGCGACGGACAGTCAGGCTGCAACCCATATGCCCAGACCTGTGGGTCTCCTTGTAGCAAGGAAATCACTATACCCACCCGCTGAATCTCTGACCCAGAAGACTGAGGCCTAAGCTGGAAATATAACTTGCAGCTCTCCTTGAAACAAAAGAACTGCGAGCGATCTCCAGAAAAACGATCCGGAAGATTTACTTTCGGCTCCTTAACCCCTGAAGGTGCTGCTGCTGCGGGAGCTCCACCAGCGGCCTGGGAGGTGTGCATTTTAATGGACAAATCATTAAATTGACGAGTCAGGACCTGCACCTGATCGACCACCTGTTGCAACGTATTTTGAGGGGTATGCTCCATATTCCCACAAAATTTCAACAGGAGTATTGGGCTGCTGAATATGTTATGCACACCAGTGCCTGCAGGAATGTACTGGTGTTTGAACTGTTATGCACACCAGTGCCTGCAGGAATGTACTGGTGTCTGAACAGAGAGGGATGCAAAACAAATGAACTCACAGACAAACTGGGAAATATGACATAACGTACACAGAAGGTGATAGGGTAACAAAACCAACACAGAGTGAACAGAGAAGCCCAGAGGCTAAGAAACTGGGTGTCTCCCTAGTATTAGAAATGCTCAGATGGAAAAAGCAAGATGTTGTGTTTTAATACGTAGAGAACCCGAAATGCTGTTGCTAAGGGCAACAGCAAAACCCTAAAGGGTTACCAACGGGTGTGGCAGTAAACTCCTTGGTCAGAGATGGAATAATAGACACAAGGAGAGTCTCCACAATCCTAATTCTCACTTGCAGGGCCCAGGTTCAGCTTACTGCCACTAAACTGACACATGGACGCCCTGCACAGTGAGAGAGGATTATGCAGGCAGGTCTGAAAGTACAGCCACAAACCTGCTGGGTTCACAGAATAGCAAAAGAACCTCAGCAGGCTAAATGACTGACTCCAGTCTTACTGCTAGGTCTGGATTGGCAGAGTGTAGTACCAAATCCCCAGGTCTATTTGCAGTAAGCAACAACAAATACAAAGCTACACAGTACTGGCTAACTTTCAGGAACTGACTAACCAACAAAGATTCAGCAGCATCTGCTTAACCTGAGAAGAGGCCTTATAAAGCAGGTGCTGTCCACGCCCCCCTCAGACCTCACAGACTGTGAGCACAAAAACCAGCACCGGATCCCCTGCCTGTAACCACTGCATAGCAAAAGACCCGAACCGGAGTATCAGCTGCGCTCAGGTTACTCCGCTAGCACTTGTCTCCCGGTTGCCATGACGACGTGGCAGCACAGGGCAGGAGACCCTAACAACGAGCAGGTAATTTAAAAGTAATAAGAAGCCTTACTGTAGGACTTAATGTGTAATGGGCATAGCGGTGTGTGGCATAATGTATCACGGACATTGCGGTGTGTGTCATAATGTGTCACAGGCATTACGGTGTGTGGCATACTATATCACGGGCATTGTGGTATGTGGTATAATGTCTCAGGGGCATTGCAGTGTGTGCTATAATGTATAACGGGCATTGCGGTGTGTGGCATAGGGTATAACGGGCATTGCGGTATGTGTCACAGGCATTACGGTGTGTGGTATTTATACTATATCACAGGCATTGTGGTATATGGTATAATGTCTCAGGGTCATTGCAGTGTGTGGCATAATGTATCATGGACATTGCGATGTGTGTCATAAACTGTCACAGGTATTGTGGTATGTGCTATAATGTATCAGGGGCATTGCAGTGTGTAGCATAATGTATAACGGGCATTGCGATGCCTGTCATAATGTGTCACAGGCATTATGGTGTGTGGCATAATGTGTCGGGGGCATTACAGTGTGTGCATATTGTGTCATGTGCATTATTGTGTGTGGCATAATATCTAAGGGCCATTGCAGTATGTGGCATAATGTATACTGGGCATTACTATACGGAGGAAAAATGACAAATAATATAACGGGCATGAATCAGGATTCTTTTTTTTTCCTGTGGTGGCTAACGTCTGGGCGTGCAGTTTGCAAAACTGGGGTATAAGGTAGTCTTTTCCTGCAATGCCACGCCCCTTTATGCAAAGCCACACCCATTTCAGCAAGGCTACGCCCTTTTTTGCAGCGCGCGCAGATTCACCACTTTACTAGTGCCAATTATGGAGGGGGGGGGGGGGGGCGCCAGAGAATTTTTGGCTTGGGGGAGAACATTTTTTAGTTACGCCACTGGAGCCACACCAGCTGCCAGTGCGTCACTGTAGGATGACAGTTGGTGACAATAGGTGTGGCTTCCCTTTTTGAAATTTGGACTGTGCTGCAGCCCCACCTCTGGACCAGCCACTGATCATGAGGCATGGCTGGCACAATGCACTGTTGAGGCCTGTTACAGCACTGGTGAATAACATCAACACCTGCATCAGGCCCACTCAACAGTTGCTCCCAGGGTTTGTGGGGAATTTACCCACTTTACTGGGAACCAGGGGGGCTCCCTCCCAAATTCATGAGTCTCCCCAAGAGAGTGGGGTAAGTCAGGGTCTGAGAAGGATATCACATACTATTGCAATCTTAAACTGTTGTACATTAAACAGGTATTCACCAGGCAGCAAATAATAACACACATGTTACCTTTACTTTGTTATAAATGGTGCTCAAAGAGTATAGCTCTGAAACAGTATGTCATACCTGCACTTCACTTCAGCGGCCGGTGCTGGGACTGTCACTGAAGGGGAAGGGAATGGTGCAGTGCGCTGTGAGAGGAGGTATACTGTGAGGGGAGGTGTGCTGTGAGAGGAGGTATACTGTGAGGAGGCATTGGGTATGCGTGACCAATTGCAGCCTAAATATAATCACCAGCTCCCCGCCCCCCGTGGCTTACCTCTCCAGCGGCACGGCAGTCCATCAATCAGGATTCCGGCTGTCGGGACGCTTGTGCCAGCATTGTGATCCTATTCGGGATGCCGGCATTCTGATCCATGTCAGGATACCGGCATCATTATTACTTATTTTACCCTTATTTTAACTAGGGTTGTCGGGCACTAAACTTGTGGGCGCAGTCAGGCCTGAGGCCTATAGTATATGCTAGGCATTGGTAAGTGACCCTGGGCATTAGGCCCAGGTCACTGTGTCATTAGTTATCATGTATGGAAATAGCAGGGAGGCTCAGGATTTTGGCCTGCCTAAATAAAGCCCCCCTGATATTTCCATACCCCCACTTCAAAATTTCTACTTCGACCACTGGGTATAGCTATATAGTTTATATTATATCTACCTTATTGCATGTCAGACAGTTAGCCATCTTCTGGGCAGCTGTAAATATTCATAAGTCTTAATGAGAGAGTGAAAATCCCATGTACTGGCAGAAGCATGATTAATTGGCTACTGGGAAATCTTCTGTGGCTCAACAAATGTTCAATCAATCCAATATATAAGGACATCCTATGAATGAGAAATAGAATATGGTGTGTAAGGTGCCAATTAGTGAGTACAAATAACAAAACTGAGTTCCCAAAACTCACTAGCGCAAGTGTATTCCTGACTTTTGTTTATCAGTGACAATGTATTCGGGCTCAGATTGATCACATGAACCTTTGTCCACATCAATAGCTACGATTATTAATGTCTAAGGGATTTCTGAGTGGGAGGGATACAGTTTAATAGCTGAATTTTCTCAAACAAAATATACAAGTAAGTAGTCAAGTAACTTGAGTATTTTGTTTGCTCTGCTCCAGTTACCAATTAAAATGAGCGGGTTCGGTTCGTCGAGATCTGAACCCCCCCGAACTTCACCTATTTTACACGGGTGCGAGGCAGCCTCGGATCTTCCCGCCTTGCTTGGTTAACCCGAACGAGGCCAAACGTCATCATCCCGCTGTCGGATTCTCGCGAGATTCGTATTCCATATAAAGTGCCGCGCCTCGCCGCCATTTTCACTCGTGCATTGGAAATTGAACGGAGATGACGTGGCTACGTTCTCTCCCTGAAAAGCTCCATATCTGTGCTCAGTGTGCTGAAAATATCTGTGCTCAGTGTGCTGCAAATATCTGTGCTCAGTGTGCTGCAAATATCTACATTCTCTGCCTGAAAAGCTCCATATCTGTGCTCAGTGTGCTGCAAATATCTACGTTCTCTGCCTGAAAAGCTCCATATCTGTGCGCAGTGTGCTGCAAATATCTGTGCTCAGTGTGCTGCATTGTGGGGACCACCATTATATAATTATAGTAGTACAGTACAGTAGGCCATTGCTGTATCTTGCAGCCCCGTGTCAGACTCAGTTCTAGACAGTATCCTGATCATCAGTGCTCAATATCTGCTGCATTGTTGTGTGACCAGTATATACTATATATATATATATTCGTTATACACCTTGACAAAGGGGCATGTAAGCCCCGAAACGTCGGCTTCTTGTAACTTTTTTTGAATACAGTTTGTATTTCTCACTAAATCCTCGAGTGCCGCTGTTTTTTCTGGATAGCTATATATATATATATATATATATATATATATAGTAGTATAGTGCAGCATTTTGGTGACCACCAGTATAGTAGTACAGTACAGTAGGCCATTGCTGTATCTTGCAGCTCCGTGTCACTTCAAGTATCCATATCTGTGCTGCATTGTTGTGAGCAGTATATATATATATATATAGTAGTACAGTGCAGCATTTTGGTGAACACCAGTATATAGTAGTACAGTACAGTAGGCCATTGCTGTATCTTGCTGCTCTGTGTCACTTCAAGTATCCATATCTGTGCTGCATTGTTGTGAGCAGTATAGTAGTACAGTGCAGCATTTTGGTGACCACCAGTATATATATATAGTAGTACAGTACAGTAGGACATTGCTGTATCTTGCAGCTCCGTGTCACTTCAAGTATCCATATCTGTGCTGCATTGTTGTGAGCAATATATATATAGTAGTACAGTGCAGCATTTTGGTGACCACCAGTATAGTAGTACAGTACAGTAGGCCATTGCTGTATCTTGCAGCTCTGTGTCACTTCTATTATCCATATCTGTGCTGCATTGTTGTGAGCAGTATAAGTAATACAGTGCAGCATTTTGGTGACCACCAGTGTATATATATATAGTTGTACAGTACAGTAGGCCATTGCTGTATCTTGCAGCTCCTTGTCACTTCAAGTATCCATATATGTGCTGCATTGTTGTGAGCAGTATATATAGTAGTACAGTGCAGCATTTTGGTGATCAACAGTATATAGTTGTACAGTACAGTAGGCAATTGCTGTATCTTGCAGCTCCGTGTCACTTCAAGTATCCATATCTGTGCTGCATTGTTGTGAGCAGTATATATAGTAGTACAGTGCAGAATTTTGGTGACCAACAGTATATAGTTGTACAGTACAGTAGGCCATTGCTGTATCTTGCAGCTCCATGTCACTTCAAGTATCCATATCTGTGCTGCATTCTTATGAGCAGTATATATAGTAGTACAGTGCAGCATTTTGGTGACCACTGACCAACAGTATATAGTTTACAGTAGGCCATTGCTGTATCTTGCAGCTCCATGTCACTTCAAGTATCCATATCTGTGCTGCATTGTTGTGAGCAATATATATATAGTAGTACAGTGCAGAATTTTGGTGACCACCAGTATAGTAGTACAGTACAGTAGGCCATTGCTGTATCTTGCAGCTCTGTGTCACTTCTATTATCCATATCTGTGCTGCATTGTTGTGAGCAGTATATAGTAGTACAGTGCAGCATTGTGGTGACCAGTATACTACAGTACAATAGTCCAGTGCTGTTCTCGCTGCTCAGTGTCAGTTCTCCGTAGTATCATCAGTGCTCAGTAAAATCAGTGCTCAGTATAATCAGTGATTGATCAGTATAATTAGTTCTCAGTATAATCAGTGCACTGTTAGCCGTGCGCCTGTTTTCCGCCATTAGTGCATTGGGATTTAGACAACTGATGAAGTTATTGTGTCCCCGGTACAAAATCCCATCTGGATTCCACTTCACTAGGCAGGCGATAGCGAGATTTTACCAATTAATATCAGTGATTTATAATTAATTATTAATTACAGTGCTCTTGCCAAATGCTTCCAGTGATTTTGTCAGTTTCTTCCAGTGATTTGGACCAATAATAACATTGATTAGAATGAATAATTCCTGTGATTTTGTCATTTTCTTCCCATACATTCTCAGGTCTTTCTCCCACAGGAATCTGTTGAAGGGTTTTGATGGTGAGAAATATAGGCCCTTGCCTAATACTTTGGTTTGTTCAGGGGTAATTATTCTCTCGGAGAGATTGATAATCTCTAAATGTTTCATGGAAGGTGAATTTATCGAGCCTTCCTCTGCCGTTCCGGATACCTCGAGGTCCGTGGGGTGTCCCAATTGTTGTTCCTTCCTCTGTCTCTTCTTTCTCCCCCTCCGTATTGGCCTACGGGTCTGGTTCGTCCTCTTGTTTTCTGGCCGCGTCCTAAAAAATAGGGTGAGTCCTCTCGATCCTCCGGGATATAGTTGGTACGTGGAATATCTGTCAGTTCATTCGCGGAATCCTCGCTATTAGATGACTCAAACTCCGAAAATGTATAGTCCTCCTTGGGTTTCCTATCTCTGTACTTTGGGGGCTGTGTGTTCCAACGAAATTGATTTCCCTGTGAAAAGTCCCGTTTATCCCTCTGGAGTTTGTTTCGCTTCCGTTTTATGATGTTTCTTTCATAGATCTCTAAATCTCTCTTATATTTCTCAAAGGTAGATTGGAAGGAAAGGTCCTTTTCCCACTTTTCCAGACTTTTCCCAACCTCTTCTATTTCTTTTTCTACCTGATCAAGGATCAGTGTATCGTGTTTAATAAGTATGTGTAGTAATTCACTGGAGCATTTCAAAAGGGTATTTTCCCACTCTGCCTTGAGATTGTCTGTGGCTAAGGGAAAAGATGGGAAAATCCTAGGTCTCAAACCCTTGGGTACAATTTTATATTTAATATAGTTCTCCCGGGTAGTGATATCTTAAGTAAGTCGCGTTCTCCTCTGTAGCGTTTTCTGGAGTTTGGATAAAGGACCCCTCCAATCTGTAGTCAGGCTTCCAGAATCCCCAGTTTCTGAGAAGAGATCTTCAAATCCCTCAGTGTTCCTGCGTCTGGTAAGTTCTGATTTCAAAGAGAACGAGGACATGATGTAAAATTGTATTGTTGAGTGGATGCTGAATTATCCTAGGGCAGCGGAGGGAAAGAAGAAAAACCACTTGCCACTGGATATTGTGAGTATCAGACTGTGCAGGAATCTGAAACTGATCTAGGATCAGTAAAACTGAAGGTTGACCAAGGAAGGTTGGTGATTCCGCACCAGTCATACACAATTACATGTGTTTATATGGACCAGTATTCATATATGCAGAGAAAATCTCTAATTAAAGTCTGGTGGTGCACCCAGAGTCAGAAAACAGCTTGAGTAAAAATAGAATACAGAAGACTCTTGTTTGGGTGCACTCTTGTTCAAGTTATAATGATAATATTAAAACATAACGTTTATTATGCCTTGTTAAAATAAGGTCAGTATCCACTCATTCTCCCCATGGAGTTGGTACAAGAAAAGAAAGTAAAAATATGAACAACACAAACATATTAATGAAGTAAAAAATATGGTATGTTCTGGTTTGGTCTATCCCCAATATAGACTGGCATAAAGATGTAGGCACAGTCGTCATACATCTATCTTATGCCTTACCAGTACAAGCAATGCTTGTTTTAATGGGACCTGAGTAGGTCATGCACGAATAGCTACCTCATACAACGGGAGTATCTGTCCCATATATCCGCTGTCACATTTCATCCTCTATTATTTAGAGTGCTCTGTCGACACATATGCTTGTCTCACTAATTGGAATATTTAATCAGTACATGACCCTGAGGGGGTGTGTGCCTATGTATCACTGAAGTTAACAGATTATCATTTAATTAGATTCCTGCCTGAGTTAAATCAGGGTAGGTCAAAGTTAGAAAGAAGAAGCAGTGGTGATCCTGCTGTTGGTATTGAGTTTGAAAAGAACAACCTCAAATTACTACACTGGGTATTCTCTGAGGGTCACCCCACAGATACTGACCCAGCCCATCACCGTTTTGCTTACAAGATCAGACGAGATTGGGCTCTAGCGGTGAGGTATGATAGTAACACGTAAATGAGGTGTTCCACTCACCAATGAGAGTGCACCTATTAAATAGATTTGAGAAAAAGTGTGGATCTGCTGTCTATGTTAGACCCAGGATTACTCCTAGGAATCGTAGACGAGAGTCCACGAAATAAGGTAAGAAATGAAACAACAAATTGAAGGAGAAGGAAAAGATACGATACATATACACAATTTCACATCTGAATAGTATTCAATATGGGTTTTAAGGAATTCCTAAGTAGATTCAATTAGAGATGAGCGCCTGAAATTTTTCGGGTTTTGTGCTTTGGTTTTGGGTTCGGTTCCGCGGCCGTGTTTTGGGTTCGAACGCGTTTTGGCAAAACCTCACCGAATTTTTTTTGTCGGATTCGGGTGTGTTTTGGATTCGGGTGTTTTTTTCAAAAAACACTAAAAAACAGCTTAAATCATAGAATTTGGGGGTCATTTTGATCCCAAAGTATTATTAACCTCAAAAACCATAATTTACACTCATTTTCAGTCTATTCTGAATACCTCACACCTCACAATATTATTTTTAGTCCTAAAATTTGCACCGAGGTCGCTGTGTGAGTAAGATAAGCGACCCTAGTGGCCGACACAAACACCGGGCCCATCTAGGAGTGGCACTGCAGTGTCACGCAGGATGTCCCTTCCAAAAAACCCTCCCCAAACAGCACATGACGCAAAGAAAAAAAGAGGCGCAATGAGGTAGCTGTGTGAGTAAGATTAGCGACCCTAGTGGCCGACACAAACACCGGGCCCATCTAGGAGTGGCACTGCAGTGTCACGCAGGATGGCCCTTCCAAAAAACCCTCCCCAAACAGCACATGACGCAAAGAAAAAAAGAGGCGCAATGAGGTAGCTGTGTGAGTAAGATTAGCGACCCTAGTGGCCGACACAAACACCGGGCCCATCTAGGAGTGGCACTGCAGTGTCACGCAGGATGTCCCTTCCAAAAAACCCTCCCCAAACAGCACATGACGCAAAGAAAAAAAGAGGCGCAATGAGGTAGCTGTGTGAGTAAGATTAGCGACCCTAGTGGCCGACACAAACACCGGGCCCATCTAGGAGTGGCACTGCAGTGTCACGCAGGATGTCCCTTCCAAAAAACCCTCCCCAAACAGCACATGACGCAAAGAAAAAAAGAGGCGCAATGAGGTAGCTGTGTGAGTAAGATTAGCGACCCTAGTGGCCGACACAAACACCGGGCCCATCTAGGAGTGGCACTGCAGTGTCACGCAGGATGGCCCTTCCAAAAAACCCTCCCCAAACAGCACATGACGCAAAGAAAAAAAGAGGCGCAATGAGGTAGCTGTGTGAGTAAGATTAGCGACCCTAGTGGCCGACACAAACACCGGGCCCATCTAGGAGTGGCACTGCAGTGTCACGCAGGATGTCCCTTCCAAAAAACCCTCCCCAAACAGCACATGACGCAAAGAAAAAAAGAGGCGCAATGAGGTAGCTGTGTGAGTAAGATTAGCGACCCTAGTGGCCGACACAAACACCGGGCCCATCTAGGAGTGGCACTGCAGTGTCACGCAGGATGGCCCTTCCAAAAAACCCTCCCCAAACAGCACATGACGCAAAGAAAAAAAGAGGCGCAATGAGGTAGCTGTGTGAGTAAGATTAGCGACCCTAGTGGCCGACACAAACACCGGGCCCATCTAGGAGTGGCACTGCAGTGTCACGCAGGATGGCCCTTCCAAAAAACCCTCCCCAAACAGCACATGACGCAAAGAAAAAAAGAGGCGCAATGAGGTAGCTGTGTGAGTAAGATTAGCGACCCTAGTGGCCAACACAAACACCGGGCCCATCTAGGAGTGGCACTGCAGTGTCACGCAGGATGTCCCTTCCAAAAAACCCTCCCCAAACAGCACATGACGCAAAGAAAAAAAGAGGCGCAATGAGGTAGCTGACTGTGTGAGTAAGATTAGCGACCCTAGTGGCCGACACAAACACCGGGCCCATCTAGGAGTGGCACTGCAGTGTCACGCAGGATGTCCCTTCCAAAAAACCCTCCCCAATCAGCACATGATGCAAAGAAAAAGAAAAGAAAAAAGAGGTGCAAGATGGAATTGTCCTTGGGCCCTCCCACCCACCCTTATGTTGTATAAACAAAACAGGACATGCACACTTTAACCAACCCATCATTTCAGTGACAGGGTCTGCCACACGACTGTGACTGATATGACGGGTTGGTTTGGACCCCCCCAAAAAAAGAAGCAATTAATCTCTCCTTGCACAAACTGGCTCTACAGAGGCAAGATGTCCACCTCATCTTCACCCTCCGATATATCACCGTGTACATCCCCCTCCTCACAGATTATCAATTCGTCCCCACTGGAATCCACCATCTCAGCTCCCTGTGTACTTTGTGGAGGCAATTGCTGCTGGTCAATGTCTCCGCGGAGGAATTGATTATAATTCATTTTAATGAACATCATCTTCTCCACATTTTCTGGATGTAACCTCGTACGCCGATTGCTGACAAGGTGAGCGGCGGCACTAAACACTCTTTCGGAGTACACACTTGTGGGAGGGCAACTTAGGTAGAATAAAGCCAGTTTGTGCAAGGGCCTCCAAATTGCCTCTTTTTCCTGCCAGTATAAGTACGGACTGTGTGACGTGCCTACTTGGATGCGGTCACTCATATAATCCTCCACCATTCTATCAATGTTGAGAGAATCATATGCAGTGACAGTAGACGACATGTCCGTAATCGTTGTCAGGTCCTTCAGTCCGGACCAAATGTCAGCATCAGCAGTCGCTCCAGACTGCCCTGCATCACCGCCAGCGGGTGGGCTCGGAATTCTGAGCCTTTTCCTCGCACCCCCAGTTGCGGGAGAATGTGAAGGAGGAGATGTTGACAGGTCGCGTTCCGCTTGACTTGACAATTTTGTCACCAGCAGGTCTTTCAACCCCAGCAGACCTGTGTCTGCCGGAAAGAGAGATCCAAGGTAGGCTTTAAATCTAGGATCGAGCACGGTGGCCAAAATGTAGTGCTCTGATTTCAACAGATTGACCACCCGTGAATCCTTGTTAAGCGAATTAAGGGCTGCATCCACAAGTCCCACATGCCTAGCGGAATCGCTCCCTTTTAGCTCCTTCTTCAATGCCTCCAGCTTCTTCTGCAAAAGCCTGATGAGGGGAATGACCTGACTCAGGCTGGCAGTGTCTGAACTGACTTCACGTGTGGCAAGTTCAAAGGGCATCAGAACCTTGCACAACGTTGAAATCATTCTCCACTGCACTTGAGACAGGTGCATTCCACCTACTATATCGTGCTCAATTGTATAGGCTTGAATGGCCTTTTGCTGCTCCTCCAACCTCTGAAGCATATAGAGGGTTGAATTCCACCTCGTTACCACTTCTTGCTTCAGATGATGGCAGGGCAGGTTCAGTAGTTTTTGGTGGTGCTCCAGTCTTCTGTACGTGGTGCCTGTACGCCGAAAGTGTCCCGCAATTTTTCTGGCCACCGACAGCATCTCTTGCACGCCCCTGTCGTTTTTTAAAAAATTCTGCACCACCAAATTCAAGGTATGTGCAAAACATGGGACGTGCTGGAATTTGCCCATATTTAATGCACACACAATATTGCTGGCGTTGTCCGATGCCACAAATCCACAGGAGAGTCCAATTGGGGTAAGCCATTCCGCGATGATCTTCCTCAGTTGCCGTAAGAGGTTTTCAGCTGTGTGCGTATTCTGGAAAGCGGTGATACAAAGCGTAGCCTGCCTAGGAAAGAGTTGGCGTTTGCGAGATGCTGCTACTGGTGCCGCCGCTGCTGTTCTTGCGGCGGGAGTCCATACATCTACCCAGTGGGCTGTCACAGTCATATAGTCCTGACCCTGCCCTGCTCCACTTGTCCACATGTCCGTGGTTAAGTGGACATTGGGTACAACTGCATTTTTTAGGACACTGGTGAGTCTTTTTCTGACGTCCGTGTACATTCTCGGTATCGCCTGCCTAGAGAAGTGGAACCTAGATGGTATTTGGTAACGGGGGCACACTGCCTCAATAAATTGCCTAGTTCCCTGTGAACTAACGGCGGATACCGGACGCACGTCTAACACCAACATAGTTGTCAAGGACTCAGTTATCCGCTTTGCAGTAGGATGACTGCTGTGATATTTCATCTTCCTCGCAAAGGACTGTTGAACAGTCAATTGCTTACTGGAAGTAGTACAAGTGGGCTTACGACTTCCCCTCTGGGATGACCATCGACTCCCAGCGGCAACAACAGCAGCGCCAGCAGCAGTAGGCGTTACACGCAAGGATGCATCGGAGGAATCCCAGGCAGGAGAGGACTCGTCAGAATTGCCAGTGACATGGCCTGCAGGACTATTGGCATTCCTGGGGAAGGAGGAAATTGACACTGAGGGAGTTGGTGGGGTGGTTTGCGTGAGCTTGGTTACAAGAGGAAGGGATTTACTGGTCAGTGGACTGCTTCCGCTGTCACCCAAAGTTTTTGAACTTGTCACTGACTTATTATGAATGCGCTGCAGGTGACGTATAAGGGAGGATGTTCCGAGGTGGTTAACGTCCTTACCCCTACTTATTACAGCTTGACAAAGGGAACACACGGCTTGACACCTGTTGTCCGCATTTCTGGTGAAATACCTCCACACCGAAGAGCTGATTTTTTTGGTATTTTCACCTGGCATGTCAACGGCCATATTCCTCCCACGGACAACAGGTGTCTCCCCGGGTGCCTGACTTAAACAAACCACCTCACCATCAGAATCCTCCTGGTCAATTTCCTCCCCAGCGCCAGCAACACCCATATCCTCCTCATCCTGGTGTACTTCAACACTGACATCTTCAATCTGACTATCAGGAACTGGACTGCGGGTGCTCCTTCCAGCACTTGCAGGGGGCGTGCAAATGGTGGAAGGCGCATGCTCTTCACGTCCAGTGTTGGGAAGGTCAGGCATCGCAACCGACACAATTGGACTCTCCTTGTGGATTTGGGATTTCAAAGAACGCACAGTTCTTTGCGGTGCTTTTGCCAGCTTGAGTCTTTTCAGTTTTCTAGCGAGAGGCTGAGTGCTTCCATCCTCATGTGAAGCTGAACCACTAGCCATGAACATAGGCCAGGGCCTCAGCCGTTCCTTGCCACTCCGTGTGGTAAATGGCATATTGGCAAGTTTACGCTTCTCCTCCGACAATTTTATTTTAGGTTTTGGAGTCCTTTTTTTACTGATATTTGGTGTTTTGGTTTTGACATGCTCTGTACTATGCCATTGGGCATCGGCCTTGGCAGACGACGTTGCTGGCATTTCATCGTCTCGGCCATGACTAGTGGCAGCAGCTTCAGCACGAGGTGGAAGTGGATCTTGATCTTTCCCTAATTTTGGAACCTCAACATTTTTGTTCTCCATATTTTAATAGGCACAACTAAAAGGCACCTCAGGTAAACAATGGAGATGGATGGATTGGATACTAGTATACAATTATGGACGGGCTGCCGAGTGCCGACACAGAGGTAGCCACAGCCGTGAACTACCGCACTGTACTGTGTCTGCTGCTAATATATAGACTGGCTGATAAAGAGATAGTATACTCGTAACTAGTATGTATGTATAAAGAAAGAAAAAAAAACCACGGTTAGGTGGTATATACAATTATGGACGGGCTGCCGAGTGCCGACACAGAGGTAGCCACAGCCGTGAACTACCGCACTGTACTGTGTCTGCTGCTAATATATAGACTGGTTGATAAAGAGATAGTATACTCGTAACTAGTATGTATGTATAAAGAAAGAAAAAAAAACCACGGTTAGGTGGTATATACAATTATGGACGGGCTGCCGAGTGCCGACACAGAGGTAGCCACAGCCGTGAACTACCGCACTGTACTGTGTCTGCTGCTAATATATAGACTGGTTGATAAAGAGATAGTATACTCGTAACTAGTATGTATGTATAAAGAAAGAAAAAAAACCCACGGTTAGGTGGTATATACAATTATGGACGGGCTGCCGAGTGCCGACACAGAGGTAGCCACAGCCGTGAACTACCGCACTGTACTGTGTCTGCTGCTAATATATAGACTGGTTGATAAAGAGATAGTATACTCGTAACTAGTATGTATGTATAAAGAAAGAAAAAAAAACCACGGTTAGGTGGTATATACAATTATGGACGGGCTGCCGAGTGCCGACACAGAGGTAGCCACAGCCGTGAACTACCGCACTGTACTGTGTCTGCTGCTAATATATAGACTGGTTGATAAAGAGATAGTATACTCGTAACTAGTATGTATGTATAAAGAAAGAAAAAAAAACCACGGTTAGGTGGTATATACAATTATGGACGGGCTGCCGAGTGCCGACACAGAGGTAGCCACAGCCGTGAACTACCGCACTGTACTGTGTCTGCTGCTAATATATAGACTGGTTGATAAAGAGATAGTATACTCGTAACTAGTATGTATGTATAAAGAAAGGAAAAAAAACCACGGTTAGGTGGTATATACAATTATGGACGGGCTGCCGAGTGCCGACACAGAGGTAACAACAAATAACAAACACAATAGCAGCGCTAGAATCTGTGAATTGGATGTAAAATCAACACAATAATATAAATCACTTAGGAACAAGTGGAGATGAATGGACTGAAAAGAAAGGTACCAAATTATTTATTAACATGAATGGTTAAAAGTGCACAACATTGCCAAAGCAATGATAAAATTGGTAATGATGATAAAATCAAGTTACAGATCACTGGGGAGCTATTTTGTATGCGTCCTTTCCTTAATTAGTGTGGACGTCAGATGAATAAATCAGAAAAACATTAGAACTGATGGCACAGTTCTGTTGGTGATAGTTACCACAATGATTACCGCTGGAGGGAAGGAGTCCTCTAAATAACGTCCCTTTATATAGACCTTTGAAAAAGCTGCAGGCCCTGCAGCGAAACGCGTTAGGCATTTTAGATCACTTGCTATTGGGAAGCTACATGAGACATATCCGGACCTTTAGTGGACTACTACCATCAGATGATCAGACGACTCATTCCAGCACATTGGTGACACCGCAATTACCAACTCAGCAGTGAGGAATCCGCAACCTGGTGAGGACCAAGGACCCCAAAGATCCCATCTATATAAAGGGACGTTGTGCACTTTTAACCATTCATGTTAATAAATAATTTGGTACCTTTCTTTTCAGTCCATTCATCTCCACTTGTTCCTAAGTGATTTATATTATTGTGTTGATTTTACATCCAATTCACAGATTCTAGCGCTGCTATTGTGTTTGTTATTTGTTGTTTCTTCAATCGCAGGATTGACTAGTCTTGCTTGTGTGGCAGCTGCTCAAAATTAGCACAACAGTCCTGTTTGCGCCTGATTTAACCTTGGTTAAACCCCCCCTTTTGCTCCGACACAGAGGTAGCCACAGCCGTGAACTACCGCACTGTACTGTGTCTGCTGCTAATATAGACTGGTTGATAAAGAGATAGTATACTCGTAACTAGTATGTATGTATAAAGAAAGAAAAAAAAACCACGGTTAGGTGGTATATACAATTATGGACGGGCTGCCGAGTGCCGACACAGAGGTAGCCACAGCCGTAAACTACCGCACTGTACTGTGTCTGCTGCTAATATAGACTGGTTGATAAAGAGATAGTATACTACTAATATTATATATACTGGTGGTCAGGTCACTGGTCACTAGTCACACTGGCAGTGGCACTCCTGCAGCAAAAGTGTGCACTGTTTTAATATAATATTATGTACTCCTGGCTCCTGCTATAACCTATAACTGGCACTGCAGTAGTGCTCCCCAGTCTCCCCCACAATTATAAGCTGTGTGAGCTGAGCAGTCAGACAGATATATAATATATATAGATGATGCAGCACACTGGCCTGAGCCTGAGCAGTGCACACAGATATGGTATGTGACTGACTGAGTCACTGTGTGTATCGCTTTTTTCAGGCAGAGAACGGATATATTAAATAAACTGCACTGTGTGTCTGGTGGTCACTCACTATATAATATATTATGTACTCCTGGCTCCTGCTATAACCTATAACTGGCACTGCAGTAGTGCTCCCCAGTCTCCCCCACAATTATAAGCTGTGTGAGCTGAGCAGTCAGACAGATATATATAATATTATATATAGATATTATGATAATAGATGATGCAGCACACTGGCCTGAGCCTGAGCAGTGCACACAGATATGGTATGTGACTGAGTCACTGTGTGCTGTGTATCGCTTTTTTCAGGCAGAGAACGGATTATAAATAAAACTGGTGGTCACTATCAGCAAAACTCTGCACTGTACTGAGTACTCCTAATGCTCCCCAAAATTAGTAAATCAAGTGTCTCTCTAATCTATTCTAAACGGAGAGGACGCCAGCCACGTCCTCTCCCTATCAATCTCAATGCACGTGTGAAAATGGCGGCGACGCGCGGCTCCTTATATAGAATCCGAGTCTCGCGATAGAATCCGAGCCTCGCGAGAATCCGACAGCGTCATGATGACGTTCGGGCGCGCTCGGGTTAACCGAGCAAGGCGGGAAGATCCGAGTCGCTCGGACCCGTGAAAAAAAACATGAAGTTCGTGCGGGTTCGGATTCAGAGAAACCGAACCCGCTCATCTCTAGATTCAATGTGAATATACCCTTTCATAAGGGATGTTTTTGTCCACATATAATCTGCAGCATATAGAGCTATGTCAAACAGAGAATCCCAATCTACAATTCAAATTGTATGCGGGAATATGGGAGAAGTACAATAACATATCACTCAATTTTAGCACAAGTGTATCATACCTGGGCAACTGTGAACTCCTTCCCATGTATGAAAATAACCGTACATCCTTTTTACACAGCTATCATCTCCAGTATTTAACATCACATAAATTAGTGATACACAGTAATTATACTTGTTTTGAAAGGATCTAGTTTACATACGCAAAATTATCACCATGATCTGAAGAAACATATTCCACATATATGATCCCTCCCATATACCAGTGTGGGGGATCATTACACAGTGTATCTCAGAAAGGTAATCTAGGCATCATCCGGGAAACACTTAATTTTGTATTATGCTATACACTGTGTTACCCGCCTTCACCAGGTGCTATGCAAACTTCCCTAGTTGTTACTTGGAGTTCAGATAGCCTGACAAGGATTGTGAATAAGAAAATTGTCAAATTCAATACCGGATACCGCCCAGGTCCCTGGGTCAGTTAAAGAGACGATTAGCAATAATGATATTCTCCCGAGATTCGGTCCTATTGCATGGCTTTCTCAAAGGTTCAAGGTCCTAATGCATATTCGGTCGGAAAACGCGTTTCATCTGTCTAGCGGGCTTGCTCACTTCCAATGCTGATAATCTGTTGCTGTACCGGGTTTAAAAACCCTGGTCATTGCTAGTCAGCCAATAGCTGCTTCTCCTATCTGATTAGTTACTCAGCCCCCGCTGGCGTCAGCGGAAGCCGTCTGTGTGTGTGTGGTTGCCTAGCAACCTACTTGCGGTATCATAGGCTCGTAGATAATGACGGGGAGGTCCTATTTGTCAGGGCGCAAGGATCAGGAAGGAAAGAAAAGAAGAAAGGAAAGGAAAGAGAGAGGAGAAGAAAAGGAAAGGGAAATGAGGCCCATATCGTGGAGAGCCAAATGCTCCATACGAACCTTGCTCGATGGACACCGTCCCGGGTGCTGATATCCTTATCGCGCCCATGAGCAGCACATTCATGCGTCATACCATAGCGTCTACTTCAAGAGGTGGCATCACGTTGCCTAGCATCCTGCTGATTGGAGTACTGGCGTCTCGTTGCCTAGCATCCTCATGATTGGATTGATGGCGTCTCGTTGCCTAGCATCCTTCTTATTGAATTGTTATGACAGAGAAATGGGTGGGCCAAATGGGGGGACATGCTTTTGCCACTGTATTTGAGTTACAAAAATTGGATCTATTGTCTGTTTTTAATTGTTTGCTATTATAAGCATATGAGTGGGACTGACGTGATTCATTTAAGTCGTGATGAGAAGTGTTAGGGAAAACATGTGATCCTAGGTAGGGAGATGGGAGTAGGGAGAAGGGAAGAGGGAAGGGGGAAGGAAGGAGAGAGGGTAAATGAGGGGGGATGGGAAAGGAGAAGGGGGGAGGGGAAAAAGAGGGGGGGGGGGGTTGTGCTAGGGACTGTTGGACCAGTAAATTATTCAATAGTATTGTATATGGATGGGGATAACTGTGCACAGGAATATGTGGTGCTGTGAAGTACGGTATGCCATGTGTCAACAGTGAATAGGGTTTTCACTTATAAGTGGGAGTGACCTATTGACAGGTTCCAAAATTGGACTGTTCTGGACAAGCAGGGCTAGTATCAGTGAAGGGCATGTGACCATTATGTATACATATAAAAAGGGGGGAGGGAGAAAGGGGGGGGGGGGTTGGTTTTTTTTTGGTGTTTAGGGGTTTGGGTTTGGAGGGGTGGAAGGGGGGGAAAAAAGAATGGGGAGGTGGTGTAGGGGGGGGGCGGGGTTTTGGGAAGGAACTGGGAGGGGGTGGAAGGAGAGGAGGAAGAAAAAGGGGAGGGGGGGAAGAAGAGATGGGGAAAATTGTTCGCGAGGAGCTGGGGTGGCGATTGAGTTAGTGTGGCTGAATTGTACTAGGGAAGTGAGTGGCAGAGGATGGTGTGGTGCGGTGGAATGAACTGTTCCTCGAACAGAATATGTATAGGGGTAAGTATTGTGAAGAGGGAAACCACACGTGAAGGTGAAAAGAGGGCAAACGAGTGAAAAACAGTGCGGTGAAAAAATAAAAAGTGTACATTGCCTTTAATTGGGAACTAATTTGTGTGTGTTGGGATGTAAATGTGTGCTGGAGTTTTGGTCCATATTTTATTCCAGGATCTGGTTTATTGATCCTCCATTCTATACACTAATATTGTTGTGTTGATTAGGACGGAGTTTTTAGAGGAAGGCACTATAATTGATGCTCTCATTGAGTCCCAGGGGTCTGTATGTATTTAATTTGAAAATCCATTCAGTTTCTCGTTTGAGCAGTTCTTTCGTCATATCACCTCCTCTTATTCCCATCTGGACTTTGTCCAGACCAAAAACCTTAAATTCTTTTGAGAAGTCCGTATGATGAGAATGAAAATGTCGTGCCACCGGAGTCAGTTTCCTCATGCGGGTTAGGTCACTAGCAACATTTCGGCAGTTCCCTACATGTTCCAATACGCGTTCTTTTAATTTTCTTGTCGTCATCCCGACGTATTTCAGGTTGCAGCTACACTCTATACAATATATCACTCCCTCAGTACTGCAGTTGAAAAAATGTTTGATCTGAATTGATTCTCCATAACGATCGATCACTGAGTTGATTTTACATATGAGGGGGCATGCTTTGCAATGCCCACAGGGGAAAGAGCCAGTAGGTATATATGATTTTGCCATTGGTTTTTGAAAATGGCTCCTCACTAGGAGGTCCTTGATATTCTTGGCTCTCCTCCAACTCATCTGAATATTGTCATCTATGAAGGGTGCTAGGTCACTATCTAACTTCAAAATAGGGAGATTCTATTTCTATTGCTTTTTTTATTATCCTCCATTCCGGGCAGTAGGTCCCAATGAATCTGATCTTTTCATCCTTCTCTTGATGTGTTATCGATTTGTCTGGGAAAATCAGAGTCTCTCAGGTGTTTTAGTTACTTCCACGCACGCCCTCTTCAGTGATCGTTTGCTGTACCCCCTTTCCAGCAGTCGTTGGGTCAGTTCCCGACTTTTGGCTTTAAATACCTCATCTACTGAGCAGTTACGTCTGAGTCTTAGGAATTCTCCCTTGGGGATATTTTCCACCGTAGGGGGGAAGTGTGCGCTTGTTTGAAACAACAAGGTATTGGTTGCCGTTTCTTTCCTATACAACTCAGTCGCCAGGTACCCCTTAGGGGATTTGTATATGTAGACGTCAAGAAAAGCTATTCGTTTTTGGCTGATAGTGTGTGTTAATTTCAAGTTCAAGTTGTTGGTATTGAGAAGTTGAATGAATTCCTGAAGTAAGTCAGAGTCTCCGTCCCAAATGAGGAATATGTCGTCTATGTACCGCAGCCATAGTATGATATGTGCTGTATATTTGTCATTGGTATCGGTAAAGACAAGCATCTTTTCCCACCATCCAAGAAATAGGTTTGCATACGTAGGCGCACACGCTGCCCCCATTGCGGTGCCCCTAACTTGGAGATAGAACTGTTCTTGGAATGTGAAATAGTTCTTCTGTAATACGAATGCTAGCAGGTTGTACAGAAGATCATTGAAGGCACTCTTCTCTCCTCCATCAAGGAAATAATTGGTAGCCCTCAGGCCTGCTTGGTGGTCAATGCTAGTGTACAATGCTTCAACATCCAGGGTCACAAGGTGGAAGCTATCTTCAAAGATGATGTTATGAATTTTCCGCAATAAATCTGAAGTGTCCTTCAGATATGAAGGTAACTGGAGAACATAATCTCGGAGATGTAGGTCGAGGAACCGGCTTGGCTGTTCCAAGAGACCCCCATTGCCAGACATAATAGGTTTCCCAGGTGGTTTTTTCAGATCTTTATGTATTTTAGGGAGAAGGTAGAAAGTTGGTGTCTTGGGGTTCTGTACAGTCAGGTATTTGTATTCTTGTTTGGTTATGGTTCCAACAGCTAAAGCTTCTTCTATTAAACCAGTGTATTCCTTCAAAAATCGTAATGTCGGGTTATTCAGCAATCGTTGATAGCAAGTTGTTTGTTTCAGCTGACGTAACGCTTCTGTAACATACATCTTAACTGGCCAAAGAACTATATTCCCTCCTTTGTCTGAAGGTTTTATTATTACGTCCTTCCATTCTTGTATCTCTTTAAGTGCTGTTCTTTCTCCTACATCCAGATTCGGTGGAAAGAAGTGAAGTATATTCTGATTTTTCTTTTGTATCACATCAAATTCCCTGGATACCATGTCCAGGAAGACTCTGATTTCTGGACTATTACTATCAGACGGAAAAAAAGTTGATTCCCTTTACAGATAGGACGGTGTTTGCTAGTCAATTCTGTCCCAGATTTCAGCTGAAGTTCTTCAAGAATCTCAATCATACCCAAATCTTCGGTGTCCCAAAGGGGATCGGTATCAATCGGTCCTCGTGTGGGGTCTTGTTTGTTAAAGAATTTTTTTAGGAGTAATTTTCTCCCATACATTCTCAGGTCTTTCTCCCACAGGAATCTGTTGAAGGGTTTTGATGGTGAGAAAGATAGGCCCTTGCCTAATACTTTGGTTTGTTCAGGGGTAATTATTCTCTCGGAGAGATTGATAATCTTTAAATGTTTCATGGAAGGTGAATTTATCGAGCCTTCCTCTGCCGTTCCGGATACCTCGAGGTCCGTGGGGTGTCCCAATTGTTGTTCCTTCCTCTGTCTCTTCTTTCTCCCCCTCCGTATTGGCCTACGGGTCTGGTTCGTCCTCTTGTTTTCTGGCCGCGTCCTAAAAAATAGGGTAAGGCCTCTCGATCCTCCGGGATATAGTTGGTACGTGGAATATCTGTCAGTTCATTTGCGGAATCCTCGCTATTAGATGACTCAAACTCCGAAAATGTATAGTCCTCCTTGGGTTTCCTATCTCTGTACTTTGGGGGCTGTGTGTTCCAACGAAATTGATTTCCCTGTGAAAAGTCCCGTTTATCCCTCTGGAGTTTGTTTCGCTTCCGTTTTATGATGTTTCTTTCATAGATCTCTAAATCTCTCTTATATTTCTCAAAGGTAGATTGGAAGGAAAGGTCCTTTTCCCACTTTTCCAGACTTTTCCCAACCTCTTCTATTTCTTTTTCTACCTGATCAAGGATCAGTGTATCGTGTTTAATAAGTATGTGTAGTAATTCACTGGAGCATTTCAAAAGGGTATTTTCCCACTCTGTCTTGAGATTGTCTGTGGCTAAGGGAAAAGATGGGAAAATCATAGGTCTCAAACCCTTGGGTACAATTTTATATTTAATATAGTTCTCCAGGGTAGTGATATCCCAAGTAAGTCGCGTTCTCCTCTGTAGCGTTTTCTGGAGTTTGGATAAAGGACCCCTCCAATCTGTAGTCAGGCTTCCAGAATCCCCAGTTTCTGAGAAGAGATCTTCAAATCCCTCAGTGTTCCTACGTCTGGTAAGTTCAGATTTCAAAGAGAATGAGGACATGATGTAAAATTGTATTGTTGAGTGGATGCTGAATTATCCTAGGGCAGCAGAGGGAAAGAAGGAAAACCACTTGCCACTGGATATTGTGAGTATCAGACTGTGCAGGAATCTGAAACTGATCTAGGGTCAGTAAAACTGAAGGTTGACCAAGGAAGGTTGGTAATTCCGCACCAGTCATACACAATTACATGTGTTTATATGGACCAGTATTCATATATGCAGAGAAAATCTCTAATTAAAGTCTGGTGGTGCACCCAGAGTCAGAAAACAGCTTGAGCAAAAATAGAATACAGAAGACTCTTGTTTGGGTGCACTCTTGTTCAAGTTATAATGATAATATTAAAACATAACGTTTATTATGCCTTGTTAAAATAAGGTCAGTATCCACTCATTCTCCCCATGGAGTTGGTACAAGAAAAGAAAGTAAAAATATGAACAACACAAACATATTAATGAAGTAAAAAATATGGTATGTTCTGGTTTGGTCTATCCCCAATATAGACTGGCATAAAGATGTAGGCACAGTCGTCATACATCTATCTTATGCCTTACCAGTACAAGCAATGCTTGTTTTAATGGGACCTGAGTAGGTCATGCACGAATAGGTACCTCATACAACGGGAGTATCTGTCCCATATATCCGCTGTCACATCTCATCCTCTATTATTTAGAGTGCTCTGTCGACACATATGCTTGTCTCACTAATTGGAATATTTAATCAGTACATGACCCTGAGGGGGTGTGTGCCTATGTATCACTGAAGTTAACAGATTATCATTTAATTAGATTCCTGCCTGAGTTGAATCAGGGTAGGTCAAAGTTAGAAAGAAGAAGCAGTGGTGATCCTGCTGTTGGTATTGAGTTTGAAAAGAACAACCTCAAATTACTACACTGGGTATTCTCTGAGGGTCACCCCACAGATACTGACCCAGCCCATCACCGTTTTGCTTCCAAGATTGGACAAGATTGGGCTCTAGCGGTGAGGTATGATAGTAACACGTAAAATGAGGTGTTCCACTCACCAATGAGAGTGCACCTATTAAGTAGATTTGAGAAAAAGTGTGGATCTGCTGTCTATGTTAGACCCAGGATTACTCCTAGGAATCGTAGATGAGAGTCCACAAAATAAGGTAAGAAATGAAACAACAAATTGAAGAAGAAGATACGATACATATACACAATTTCACATCTGAATAGTATTCAATATGGGTTTTAAGGAATTCCTAAGTAGATTCAATGTGAATATACCCTTTCATAAGGGATGTTTTTGTCCACATATGATCTGCAGCATATAGAGCTATGTCAAACAGAGAATCCCAATCCACAATTCAAATTGTATGCGGGAATATGGGAGAAGTACAATAACATATCACTAAATTTTAGCACAAGTGTATCATACCTGGGCAACTGTGTGAACTCCTTCCCATGTATGAAAATAACCGTACATCCTTTTTACACAGCTATCATCTCCAGTATTTAACATCACATAAGTTAGTGATACACGGTAATTATACTTGTTTTGAAAGGATCTAGTTTACATACGCAAAATTATCACCATGGTCTGAAGAAACATATTCCACATATATGATCCCTCCCATATACCAGTGTGGGGGATCATTACACAGTGTATCTCAGAAAGGTAATCCTATAGATTGTAAGCTTGCGAGCAGGGCCTTCCTACCTCTGTCTGTCTGTCTTTGCCCAGTTTTGTTCTATAATTGTTGTTCTAATTGTAAAGCGCAACGGAATATGCTGCGCTATATTAGAAACTACTAATAACAAAAAAATAATCTAGGCATCATCCGGGAAACACTTCATTTTGGATAGTGTATTATGCTATACACTGTGTTACCCGCCTTCACCAGGTGCTATGCAAACTTCCCTAGTTGTTACTTGGAGTTCAGATAGCCTGACAAGGATTGGGAATAAGAAAATTGTCAAATTCAATACCGGATACCGCCCAGGTCCCTGGGTGTTAGGTGCCGGGGTCCGCTCGTCGGTGCGGCCCGGCGCCTAGCAACCAGGGACGCCGTGCGCGTTCAGCCGCCGGCTCCCTGGCAACGCTAGACGCCGGGCGCACGGAGCCGCACGGACCCTAGCAACGGGGACGCCACTTACGGACTGCGTTTCCCCGTTGCTGGGTTCAATTTAATTAATAGATATCTGTTTTCCTGGCCATGCAGCTTGGCAGCTGTAGGGCATCTAATCCAATCAGCCTCCAAACAGCTGATTGGAGGACTCCCTGTTAAATACACTTCCTGGGCTTCTCACAGACGCCGGTAATAGCTTCCTGCATGCTGAATCTGTTTGCTGTGAGTGTTTCCAGTCCTGCTGTATCCGGTCGTTCCTGTTCTCAGTTGTCCTGAACTCGGAAGTCGTCATCTGTTCCTGGAGTCCTGACTGAGCACCTTTTGAACATCCAGTGGTGTTCGTGAGTCACGGCGTAGCCGTGTGTTGCGGCTTGGGCCGCTTTATTATTTGTCATTTATTATTTGTGTTTCGGAGCTTTTGCGGAGGATTCCGCTCCCACAGATCCACTCTGGTATCCAGCGGTGCTGGGTAGGAGTACGGACTAGTGGATTTTGGTTGTCCTTTTCCCTGGCGGGTTACCGCACATACCTCAGGTTTAGTCAGTTAGCTTGTAGCCCCTGGCCTGGTTGTTTAGTCAGAGGGCCCCTTGTTATCACCCTGTCTCGGATTTCCCTTTGTCTCCCATTAAGACCTGAGGGGGCATCGGAGTTGGGCAGACATAATCCGCCCTTCAAACGCGGCTGCCATGGGCTCAAGCAACCATAGTCTCGCAGGGGATTTCTGACAACACGGGCGAGACAACGGAGTTAGGGCGCCAGGGGCTACTTTCTATTCCCGCTCCCTTCCCCAGCATTCCGTTCCAGTGCTCCGGTCCTTGCAATAGGACCACCTCAGACCAGAGTGCTGGAATCATAACATTATTACCGGCCAAACCAAAACTTAAAATTAAACAGGGTTTGATTTTTTCCCTTATTCAGTTTTGTAAGAATTGTCGGCCCCATGAATCCCACTGGTTTAGGGGCAAATCCTGGCCAGCTTCTAGTTAGCCAGATTCAAGAACTTACTCAAATGGTTCAGGATCTTTCCCTTCGGGTGAAGTCGCAGGAAGATCTTTTACGAACTTCCCAGAGGGTAGTCCCTGAACCAAAAATGCACTTGCCTGACCGTTTTTCTGGTGATAGGAAGCAGTTTTTTAATTTTAAAGAGTCCTGTAAACTTTATTTTCGTTTAAGACCAATCTCCTCAGGTACTGAATCTCAGCGGGTCGGAATTATTATTTCTTTGCTCCAGGGGGATCCCCAGACCTGGGCTTTTGGTTTAAAAGCAGAGGATCCGGCATTGTTGTCAGTAGACACCTTTCTGGGGTCTTTAGGGCTTTTGTATGATGACCCTGATAGGGAGGCATCCGCCGAGAGTCAGTTACGCGCTCTCAGACAAGGTAGAGATCCTGCAGAGGTTTATTGTACAGAGTTTCGCCGTTGGTCGAACGACTGTGGCTGGAATGACCCAGCTCTGCGCAGTCAGTTTCGCCTCGGCTTATCTGAGTCTATAAAAGACAGTCTCCTTCAGTATCCCGCTCCTGAGACGCTCGATAAACTCATGGAGCTTTCTATTAAGATTGATCGTCGTCTCAGAGAGCGGAGGGCTGAAAAAGGAGCACCTGTCAGGTCTACTCCTTGTGTATTTTCCATTCCTGAAGACATAGAGGAGCCCATGCAGATGGGTCTCTCCAGGCTGTCTCCAGAAGAAAGAGCCAGAAGGCAAAACTCTGGTCTTTGTTTGTACTGTGGGGGTAAGGGACATTTTGCCCGTAATTGTCCGAACAAGTCGGGAAACGCCTCGACCAAGTGAATTGTGAGGGGGTTCACTTTGGTCTGCAGCTTATCTCCTCGAGTAACTCCCTGTTAGTCCCAGCTAAAGTTTCCTTTGGCAGCCTCAGTTCTTCGGTGTCGGCTTTTGTTGACAGTGGAGCTGCAGGGAACTTTATGGACTTAACGTGGGCCAAGGCCTTAGGTATTCCTCAGTTAACCTTGGGTAGGTGTATCACCATGCATGGTTTAGATGGGAGTCCCTTGTCCAATGGGGTTATTTCCCTCTGTACACCCCCTGTACTACTTACGGTAGGAGCTCTTCATTCCGAAAAGATTGAGTTTTTCCTTACCCATTGCCCAGCAGTTCCAGTAGTTCTGGGTCACCCTTGGCTGGCCTTTCATAATCCCATCATTGATTGGCAGTCGGGGGAGATCTCACAATGGGGTACCATCTGTAATAAGGAATGTATTACGTTTCCCGTCAGAATAGCTGCTGCCATTCCTGAACCCATTCCCGTGGAATACCAGGACTTTGTTGATGTATTTTCCAAGGGCAATGCGGACATTCTGCCTCCCCATCGGCCTTATGATTGTGCTATTGAGCTAATTCCTGGTGCCACATTGCCAAAGGGAAGGTTATATGCATTGTCCGGACCAGAAACTGTGGCCATGAATGAGTATGTTAAGGAGAGCCTAGGGAAAGGATTTATCAGGCCATCTAAATCCCCTTTAAGTGCAGGCTTCTTCTTTGTGGAGAAGAAAGATGGATCACTCAGACCTTGCATTGACTTTAGAGCTCTGAATAAGATCTCAATTAAAAATACTTACCCTCTGCCGCTGATTTCTGTCCTCTTTGATCAGCTGCGTTCGGCTGTGATTTTTTTCTAAGATTGACCTGAGGGGAGCGTATAACCTCATCCGAATCAAGTCGGGAGATGAGTGGAAAACGGCGTTCAGTACTCAGTCGGGAAACTACGAGTATCTGGTGATGCCGTTCGGCTTGTCTAACGCTCCGGCAGTTTTCCAGGATCTCATCAACGATGTGCTCCGTGATTTTCTTGGAAGATTCGTGGTCGTTTACTTAGACGATATCCTGATCTATTCTGACTCTATAGAACAACATGTTACCCAGGTGCGTCAGGTTCTTCAAAAATTACGTGAAAATCACCTTTATGCCAAGCTGGAGAAGTGTGAGTTTCATGTCACGGAGGTATCCTTTTTAGGGTACATTATTTCCCCTCGGGGATTCTGTATGGAACCAAAGAAGCTCCAAGCCATCCTTAGTTGGGCGCAACCCACCAACTTAAAAGCAATTCAGCGCTTTTTAGGGTTTGCGAATTATTATAGAAGATTTATTCATTCTTTTTCCGACCTGGTTGCTCCCATTGTGGCACTGACTAGGAAGGGAGCGGATCCTACCAACTGGTCACGTGAAGCTGAGTTATCATTTCAGGCCTTGAAACAAGCTTTTGTCTCAGCCCCAGTCCTCAGACATCCCAACCCAGAATTGCCCTTCATTGTTGAGGTTGATGCCTCGGAGGTTGGAGTGGGGGCTATCCTATCTCAGAAGGATCCGGACTCTCTAGAATTACATCCTTGTGCCTTTATGTCCAGGAAATTCTCTTCCGCTGAATCCAACTACGATGTTGGTAACCGGGAGTTACTGGCTATTAAATGGGCTTTCGAGGAGTGGAGACATTGGCTTGAGGGAGCAACACATACCATTTCAGTATTGACTGACCACAAAAATCTTCAGTACATCGAATCAGCTAAACGGCTGAATGCCCGGCAGGCTCGTTGGGCTTTATTTTTTACTCGTTTCAAGTTTATTATCACCTTCAGGCCAGGTTCCAAGAATACCAAGGCGGATGCCCTGTCACGCAGTTTTCTTCCAGTTCATAATAACAGTCCTGTTACTCCCATACTTCCGTCTTCAGTCATTTGGGCAGGCCTCACACAAGATTTATTTACCCAGTTAAAGCAGCTTCAACATCAAGCTCCTGGAAATACTCCTGCTGGTCGTCTTTATGTCCCTGAGTTTTTGAGAGCTACTGTTTTGACTGAGTTTCATGATAGCAAAGTTGCCGGGCATCCGGGGACCTCTAAGACTTTGGAATTAGTCTCCCGCTCAGTATGGTGGCCTGGTCTTTCTAAAGACATTAAGGAGTTTGTTTTTTCTTGTCAGGTCTGTGCACAGCATAAAGTTCCCCGTTCCTTACCCATCGGGCAACTTATGCCCTTAAATGTTCCTCTCAGGCCATGGTCTCATATTTCCATGGATTTTGTGGTAGACCTCCCTCTGTCAGCCGGATTCCGAGTCATATGGGTGGTAGTGGACCGTTTTAGCAAGATGGCCCATTTCATTGCTCTTCCCCGACTGCCATCTGCCCAGGAATTGGCAGTTTTGTTTCTCCGCCATGTTTTCAGACTTCATGGGTTACCCACTGATATTGTTTCTGATCGGGGTCCACAATTCATTGCACAATTTTGGAAGTCTTTTTGTGCCTCATTAAAGATGAAATTGTCTTTAACGTCCGGCTACCATCCCCAATCCAACGGGCAGACCGAGCGAGTTAATCAATCATTAAAACAGTATTTGCGTTTGTACTCAGCCAAACTCCAGAATGATTGGTCCGAGTTTCTTCCTTTGGCGGAGTTTGCTTACAACAATTCTTGTCATTCCTCCACTAATGTGTCTCCATTCTTTTCAGTTTTTGGTTTTCACCCCAGAGCTAATTCTTTTTTTCAACATTCCTCTGTCTCCTCGCTAACCTTAACCTCTCATCTCAGACTCATTTGGAGAAAAGTGCACCTTGCTCTCAGAAAAGCGGCATTTCGAGAGAAAAATTTTTCTGACAGGCTCCGGCGGCCTTGCACTTTTAAGGTGGGAGATATGGTATGGTTGTCGACTCGTAACATTAAACTTCGACAAACCTCAGCTAGATTGGGCCCCAAATTTATTGGACCATTTCATATTATTAAAAAAATCAATCCAGTTGCTTTCCGGTTACGTTTACCAAGAGCTCTCCGGATCGGAAATACGTTCCATTGCTCCTTGTTGAAACCATACGTTTCTTCCAGTAGATTTCCTCGGAAGATCTCTCAGGGGAAATCACCAGTAGATGTACAGGGTCATCAGGAGTTCTTGGTGGAGAAGGTTCTCAATTCCAAATTGTCCCGGGGTCGGCTTTATTTTCTGGTGCACTGGAGAGGCTATGGTCCAGAGGAAAGGTCTTGGGTCCTGGATAAGGATCTCCATGCCCCGAGGCTCAAGAGGGCATTTTTTCGGGAATTTCCTCGGAAACCTGGCTTTAGGGGTTCCTTGACCCCTCCTCAAGGGGGGGGTACTGTTAGGCGCCGGGGTCCGCTCGTCGGTGCGGCCCGGCGCCTAGCAACCAGGGACGCCGTGCGCGTTCAGCCGCCGGCTCCCTGGCAACGCTAGACGCCGGGCGCACGGAGCCGCACGGACCCTAGCAACGGGGACGCCACTTACGGACTGCGTTTCCCCGTTGCTGGGTTCAATTTAATTAATAGATATCTGTTTTCCTGGCCATGCAGCTTGGCAGCTGTAGGGCATCTAATCCAATCAGCCTCCAAACAGCTGATTGGAGGACTCCCTGTTAAATACACTTCCTGGGCTTCTCACAGACGCCGGTAATAGCTTCCTGCATGCTGAATCTGTTTGCTGTGAGTGTTTCCAGTCCTGCTGTATCCGGTCGTTCCTGTTCTCAGTTGTCCTGAACTCGGAAGTCGTCATCTGTTCCTGGAGTCCTGACTGAGCACCTTTTGAACATCCAGTGGTGTTCGTGAGTCACGGCGTAGCCGTGTGTTGCGGCTTGGGCCGCTTTATTATTTGTCATTTATTATTTGTGTTTCGGAGCTTTTGCGGAGGATTCCGCTCCCACAGATCCACTCTGGTATCCAGCGGTGCTGGGTAGGAGTACGGACTAGTGGATTTTGGTTGTCCTTTTCCCTGGCGGGTTACCGCACATACCTCAGGTTTAGTCAGTTAGCTTGTAGCCCCTGGCCTGGTTGTTTAGTCAGAGGGCCCCTTGTTATCACCCTGTCTCGGATTTCCCTTTGTCTCCCATTAAGACCTGAGGGGGCATCGGAGTTGGGCAGACATAATCCGCCCTTCAAACGCGGCTGCCATGGGCTCAAGCAACCATAGTCTCGCAGGGGATTTCTGACAACACGGGCGAGACAACGGAGTTAGGGCGCCAGGGGCTACTTTCTATTCCCGCTCCCTTCCCCAGCATTCCGTTCCAGTGCTCCGGTCCTTGCAATAGGACCACCTCAGACCAGAGTGCTGGAATCATAACACTGGGTCAGTTAAAGAGACGATTAGTAATAATGATATTCTCCCGAGATTAGGTCCTATTGCATGGCTTTCTCAAAGGTTCAAGGTCCTATTGCATATTCGGTCGGAAAACGCGTTTCACCCGTCTAGCGGGCTTGCTCACTTCCAATGCTGATAATCTGTTGCTGTACCGGGTTTAAAAACCCTGGTCATTGCTAGTCAGCCAATAGCTGCTTCTCCTATCTGATTAGTTACTCAGCCCCCGCTAGCGTCAGCGGAAGCCGTCTGTGTGTGTGTGGTTGCCTAGCAACCTACTTGCGGTATCATAGGCTCGTAGATAATGACGGGGAGGTCCTATTTGTCAGGGCGCAAGGATCAGGAAGGAAAGAAGAGAAGAAAGGAAAGGAAAGAGAGAGGAGAAGAAAAGGAAAGGGAAATAAGGCCCATATCGTGGAGAGCCAAATGCTCCATACGAACCTTGCTCGATGGACACCGTCCCGGGCGCTGATATCCTTATCGCGCCCATGAGCAGCACATTCATGCGTCATACCATAGCGTCTACTTCAAGAGGTGGCATCACGTTGCCTAGCATCTTGCTGATTGGATTACTGGCGTCTCGTTGCCTAGCATCCTCATGATTGGATTGATGGCGTCTCGTTGCCTAGCATCCTTCTGATTGAATTGTTATGACAGAGAAATGGGTGGGCCAAACGGGGGGACATGCTTTTGCCACTGTATTCGAGTTACAAAAATTGGATCTATTGTCTGTTTTTAATTGTTTGCTATTATAAGCATATGAGCGGGACTGACGTGATTCATTTAAGTCGTGATGAGAAGTGTGAGGGAAAACATGTGATCCTAGGTAGGGAGATGGGAGTAGGGAGAAGGGAAGAGGGAAGGGGGAAGGAAGGAGAGAGGGTAAATGAGGGGGGTTGGGAAAGGAGAAGGGGGGGAGGGGAAAAAGAGGGGGGGGTTTGTGCTAGGGACTGTTGGACCAGTAAATTATTCAGTAGTATTGTATATGGATGGGGATAACTGTGCACAGGAATATGTGGTGCTGTGAAGTACGGTATGCCATGTGTCAACAGTGAATAGGGTTTTCACTTATAAGTGGGAGTGACCTATTGACAGGTTCCAAAATTGGGCTGTTCTGGACAAGCAGGCCTAGTATCAGTGAAGGGCATGTGACCATTATGTATACATATAAAAAGGGGGGGGGGGGGAAGGGGTGGTGGTGGTTTTTTTTGGTGTTTAGGGGGGGGGTTTGGGTTTGGAGGGGTGGAAGGGGGGCGGAAAGAATGGGGAGGTGGTGTAGGGGGGGGGGGGGTTTGGGAAGGAACTGGGAGGGGGGGGGAAGGAGAGGAGGAAGAAAAAGGGGAGGGGGGGGAAAAGAAGATGAGATGTGACAGCGGATATATGGGACAGATACTCCCGTTGTATGAGGTACCTATTCGTGCATGACCTACTCAGGTCCCATTAAAACAAGCATTGCTTGTACTGGTAAGGCATAAGATAGATGTATGACGACTGTGCCTACATCTTTATGCCAGTCTATATTGGGGATAGACCAAACCAGAACATACCATATTTTTTACTTCATTAATATGTTTGTGTTGTTCATATTTTTTCTTTCTTTTCTTGTACCAACTCCATGGGGAGAATGAGTGGATACTGACCTTATTTTAACAAGGCATAATAAACGTTATGTTTTAATATTATCATTATAACTTGAACAAGAGTGCACCACTCCTAGATGGGCCAGGTGTTTGTGCCGCCCTCTTGGGTCGCTTAGCTTAGTCATCCATCGACCTTGGTGCAAATTTTAGGACTAAAAATAGTATTGTGAGGTGTTCAGAATAGACTGGAAATGAGTGGAAATTATGGTTATTGAGATTAATAATACTATAGGATCAAAATTACCCCCAAATTCTATGATTTAAGCTGTTTTTGAGGGTTTTTTTTTTTTTTAAAAACAGCTGAATCCAAAACACACCCGAATCCGACAAAAAATTTTAAGGGAGGTTTTGCCAAAACGCGTCCGAATCCAAAACACAGCCGCGGAACCGAATCCAAAACCAAAACACAAAACCCGAAAATTTTCCGGTGCACATCTCTAGTTACCAAGAGCTGTTCCTCTCGAATGATCTACCGTTGTGAAAGGTTTTCTACTGAAAGATTATTTGAATTGAAGAATGTTCAATAGGACACAGCTGAATTGCTAATGTATACTTTCATAGAATTTCCATGAGACTTACACATTTTGGGGGAGTCCCATAGGCTCCCGAGAGAAAAAGACAAACAAACAATTAGGACAGCGCTGTTTAAAGAGTCTTTTCTTTAATAATCTTAATTAGAATGACAATATTCTATTCATTACACACTGGCCGGCATGAATCTATCTATCTATCTATCTATCTATCTATCTATCTATCTATCTATCTATCTATCTATCTCCTATATAATAGCCCAGATCTGTGACTCTGTGCCTGTGTGTGTATAACGCTGGGCGTGGCTAGGAGCTCTCATTGGATTAGCAGCAGGTCTATCACACCCAGTCCACAGCTGATTGGCCGAGAAACACCCTCCCACACAGGTTACATCCAATGGGAGGCTCTGCCCTTTGGCTGCTTTGTGTTCCCAGAGCAGGATTAACAATGGGGCTGATGGAGCTGCAGCTCCAAGTCCACACCCTAAAATAGGCCCACTGCATCTGCAGCAACATACCCTCCAACAATTTACACATAAAAATTGATACAAATTCAAAAAGGGGGCATGGCCACGCCCCTTTCCCTATACTTTCAATGGAAGTTTGGAGAGCCAAAAATTGGTACAGACCATAAAAAAAGGTACTGTACCTGCCAAAAAGGTACAGCTGGAGGGTATGCCACTTCATCTGCAGCAAGTCTCTGCGCTGTAGATAGGGGAGAAAAAAATCATTTTACTGCAGCGTCCTATGGGGGTCATTCCGACTTGATCGCACACTAGCTATTTTTTGCAGCGCTGCAATCATGTCAAAACTCTGCAAAACTGCGCATGCATATGCACCGCAATGCGCAGGCACGTCGTACAGGTAGAAAGCGGATCGGTGCTGAGCGATGGATTTAACGAAGAATCCATTAGCACAGCCGTTCACAAGAAGATTGACAGGAAGAAGGCGTTTATGGGTGTCAACTGACCGTTTTCAGGGAGTGGTTGGAAAATCACAAGCATGTCCAAGCGTTTGCAGGCCGGGTGTCTGACGTCAATTCCGGGACCAGACAGGCTGAAGTGATCGCAGCGGCTGAGTAAGTTCAGACCTACTCAGAAACCTCACAGACCTTTTTTGTACTGCTCGGCTGCACAAGCGTTCGCACACTTGCAAAACGAAAATACACTCCTCCATAGGCGCCAACTATGTGATCGCAATCCTGCAAAAAATAGCTAGCGAACGATCAACTCAGAATGACCCCCTATATCCTGCAGCCAGTCCGCCTGCCCCCTCCGGTATCAACAATCCCGTCTCCCTAGCCATGGCACAGGTGGAACAAAAGCTGCTGCGGCCACCGGCATAGATGTGTATGAAAGCAGCGCAGCTGAAAGCTTTCATAGCTCTCCCTGCGCCGCATACGCTCTGAGCCCAGGAGCCTCCTCTGCCCGTGATGTCACAGAAGTGCTTCCCAGCCACAGCCGTGCCCAGATCCCCAGAGGCCCTGACTCCGCAACACAGCACCTTTCCTGCCGGCTTGGAAGCCCCGAGATAGCTAATGAAACGCATAGAGTGGGTGATATCGCGAAGAGTAATGTCTGGACGCTGAATCAATGTAAAAGGTGCTGTGCAGTGCAGTGGGTGTGCAGTGTCACTGACACCAACTTACATGTAATTCTAGGTTTGTGGTCTATCAAATCATATGCCCTTGTGGCAAAAGCTATATTGGCAAGACCGAAAGGTCATTCAAGGAACGTATGGCGGCCCATTGCTATTCCATTAGATTAGCTATCACCAAAGGAGACAGTGAACAACCGGTTTCAAGACGCTTTAGCCAAGCTGCACATCCACTTGTAACATTACGACATTACGGGTTTTACGTAACATTACATAACATTATGAGTTTTTTACCGTTTTTTGACCATTTTTAAAAATCGGATAAAAATCCGTCAAATCGGCCGTTTTTCGACAGCGGGACTGTCGAATCCGTTTTTTATGGAATATGTCGAATTCCGGCACCCACCTGCCGGAATTCGAAGGTCGAATTGTGTCGAATTAAAAAATGGGCGAAAAATTGCCGCAATTCACCCGCAATTGCATACACCCCATAGAATGATAGACCATGTACCACCGATGACAAGGGGTGGCAACAGACCGCTCAGACTATTACAATTAGAATCTGAATGGATCTTTAGAATGGGGACATTAAGCCCCACAGGATTAAACGAGCAGCTTGGACTTAATTGTTTCCTTTAAGATTTAGCTGCATTAATGTATATGTATGCTAATAATGTTCATCATAAGCTGATTTGATGTACACTATCAAGTGAAAATTCTATGGTTTTATTTACACTTTAGATTCATTGTTTTCGTGTTTGACGTAGTGATATGTGACCAAGCTGTTTGCATTATACACATAGTGATAGTTTGGCCTAATGACATTTAAATAGCAGTATGTATAAAACATATGTTATGCTTGACTTATTGAGCAAACTGTCCATTATGGGCATCTAGACGTAGCATATATCATGTAAATGTGATATAGCTGCTTAGATCATGTATGTAGAAACAGCTTGATCAAATGACACTTTAATATTTGCATGCATTACTATATGTTTCGTATCATTCTTCAAGCGAGCTGCTAAGTATGGGTTTTTCAATGGTGGTCATTCCGAGTTGTTCGATCGTTGCCGATTTTCGCTATATTGCGATTAGTCGCTTACTGCGCATGCGCAAGGTTCGCAGCGCGCATGCGGTTAGTTATTTTACACAAAAGTTAGGTATTTTACTCACGGCATAACGAGGATTTTTCATCGTTCTGGTGATCGTAGTGTGATTGACAGGAAGTGGGTGTTTCTGGGCGGAAACTGGCCGTTTTATGGGCGTGTGTGAAAAAATGCTGGCGTTTCTGGGAAAAACGCGGGAGTGTCTGAAGAAACGGAGGAGTGTCTGGGCGAACGCTGGGTGTGTTTGTGACGTCAAACCAGGAACGAAACTGACTGAACTGATCGCAATGGCTAAGTCTGGAGCTACTCAGAAACTGCTAAGAAATTTCTATTCGCAATTCTGCTAATCTTTCGTTCGCAATTCTGCTAAGCTAAGATACACTCCCAGAGGGCGGCGGCTTAGCGTGTGCAATGCTGCTAAAAGCAGCTAGCAAGCGAACAACTCGGAGTGAGGGCCAATGTTTGTTATATTATTGACAGAGTGTGGCTACATTGTGTGTGCATATGCAGCATTGTTTGTTTGTCACTATGGTGAATTATCAGTAACAGGTGACAGCATCCTCGTCCGACCCGTTGGGGGAGTGGACTAGGGTGAAGTCAGTACTGACAAGTAACCGGATGGGAGGGGAATCCCGACCCCCGGTGATTGGTTTGGTAGGAGGTGCACACGTATTTAAATGTCACTAATTGTTGTATGTCTATTGTCTGAGGAAAGTGCCACTATACAATAAATGGGCACTGAAACGTTACCTGAAAATCCACCACTTGTAAACTTGATTTATTGGCGTGTCTGGGAGTGCCGCACCAGAGGACTTGGATATCACATATTTCGTGAGGGCACCTGGATCAGTATCATGCAGTACAGGGAGAGCTGGACCAGACAAGGAAATATATATATATATATATATATATATATTGAATAGTATTAAAAAGGGGAAAAAACCTGTATACATAATTACTAATTCATAAGCGACAAGTGTTTATAATCAAATAATTGTGACACCAGCATGTTTATAAACGATTAGTGGTAGGATCCGTTGTACATGTTGCTCTTGTGTCTAAATTAATCTCGGATTTATAGATGTAAGTCTTTAAGCAATGCTGGTACGTATCCTTTATTAAGGCAGCAGCAAATTCAGTAAAGATAGTCCATATTCCTGGCCAGGAAATAAAACACAAGGAGATTTATCCCTTGGCCATTCACATATAGGGACCACGCGGCATCTCGCGGCTCCTGGTACTTCTTTTTTAAATGGCAGCCTTATCCAGAGTGCTGAATTCCATGTGTCTCCTATATACAACATGTGGTAGACCCACTGGGGTGTTTGATGGAAAGGTCAAGAGGTCCTTATGCCATTCTCCGCTTGTATAAATGCTCAGCGACTTCCTCAGAGGTCATAATGAAGCCGCTGAGCATTTATAGACCTCTGAGGCATAATCTATGTAGCAGGAACTAGCATGGATTTTGAAAATTAAAACATTAAAACCCGATGGTCTTATTGCTACCATCGAATTTGGAATTGATGTAATATCCATGGGGGAAATACATTTGAATCTCCCCCTATATGTCCCAAGATGAAGGCTATATTATATTCTGAGTTCTCTTTTATCTTTATATTTGAAATGAAATACAATTTAAATGAATTTATGGAGCATATGTATCAAAGCTTGGATATAGATAAAGTGGAGAGAAATAAAGGACCAACCAATCAGCTTCTGTCAGTGTTTGAGAAATCACATTTAGGAGCTGATTGGTTGGTACTTTGGGACTCATTTATCAGCGAATGATGAAACCCTAACTTTCATGTATTTGAAAAATGACAGTTGGGAGCAGATTGACTGGAGCACAATTTATCATAAACAGGTTTTATCATTCACAGGTTTCATCACTTATTGATAAATGAGCCCATGGATCTTCATCCACTTCATCTCTCTCCAAGCTTTCATACATACAGTATGCCCCTATACAACTAAAATTAAAAACGAGAACAGACAAAGGAGCATATTTCTTCATTATCAGTAATTGGTCCTTATAAATTATTTTTATGGCAATAAGAAAGTAAGTATCAGCGGGATGTAACCTTAATCACATCCAGGGACAAAGGAGCTCATAAGAACGGTGGTGTTAGAGGACCCCTAACTTTGTGGATTCCATGTATGACATCTTGGAGTGACATCCAATCCCTTCTCAGTCCGTGTAAGAGTTACATGCTTGTTCATATATCAAGTCTTTCTAGTGGGTTCTCATGGGGACTATTTCCATTCTGGTTTTATCCTATGTTTTGATTTGGACATTTGTGTGACTGGAAATAAATACTTTTTTGTGATTAAAAGGATGTGGTAAATATTTCTTCTGCACTTTAACCTTTGGGGGACTATGCCAGGGGTGGACCTGTGATCACTTTATATGAACGGCTATACTTGTGCCCAGTGGAGTTTTTTTTCTGAGGGGTCTCACAGATCTATATCGTGCTCCACCTGAAACTTGTGTACTGGTCTGACAGAGGGATTAAAATAAATCTTATGTGCACGTATCTCACCATAGGTGAGTTTCACCAAGGGAACTATGGTTTTAATAAACCAGTTGGGATGTTGACATAACATGATGCCCTTTCACTTCTTTTCTCCTGAGAGTGTACAGTCTCCGCCAGGAGGGATTACAGCAATAGAAGAGACATACACAGTTTTCAAGTACTTTGCGCTTATCATTGGACCAACTAATTTCTGTTTGCCTGTCCCTGCAATGTGTTGGAAATAAATGTGATCAATTTAGTTCTGGGATTAGGACCTGGCCTCACTGCTGATTGTGGATCCCTCACCCAAAGACTTTAGTGTAACCCGTAGTTATAAATGGCGTTAGCTATAGGGACTGAGCTTCAAAATGTAAATTTGGCACTTCAGCAGCCATGAAAATTGGGTATTGTAGCAGATATCTCCAATATCTACTGTGGCCCTCTAAATGTTCATGTGAAGGAATTTATCTAACATGTGTCCATTTATATTTGAGACTCTAAACTCCCTGTAACTGTTATATTTGCTTTTTTAGAGTTTGATTATTTTTTTTATTTTTTTTAATGTAAACACTGGTCTTTTTGACTGTTTTTAAGGGATATGTAATACCCTCAATATTTGAGGTATTATGGCTGCTGCACAGCATTGTGCTTTTCTGCACATGCACAAACAGAGAGGGGCCTCGTGATAAGTCAGCTGGAAGGCTGAGGACAGCTGGTGGAAGAGGAGCCGCAGTTAGTGAGTTGCAGTTGGTCTGAGAAAAGTGTGAGAAGAACTGCTGTTGCGGCCATCTTGTGGAGACATCAGGGATGAGTAAAAACACTTCAGGATTAGAGTGACAGAGACTTTCAATCTAGTGGTTTGTCAGTGGGAAGCAGAGAATATAAATAGATCACGTTTAGAGATCAGGAATTCCACCATACCTCCCAATTTCTTTAGCATCCATAAGGGATATTGGGGAGACTTAGTACGATGGGGTATGGACGGGGTCTAAAGGAGTCGGTGCACTTTCAGTTTCTTCACTGGGTGTGCTAGCTCCTACCCTGTATGCCCCTCCCACAGGCAGTTTAGAAAAAAGTGCCCTCAGGAGAGGATGCACATCTCTGCAGCTCCAGAGAATTTTCTACAACTTCTTTTCAACTTTTATTATTTTCGTTATTCTGTTTGGGCAACAGCATACCTGCACCGTGGGAGTTAGGTGGGGGGGGGGGGGGGAGGGTGGCGATCACCGGCCTTGCGAGGTGTCAGAGTCGCTTCTCCGCTGCAGGACCACCGTCCTGAGAGGTTGTTTATTCAGCGGGGCTCTGCGCTTTAGCTGTCGCAATCGCAGCACGCCGCACAGCCCTAACACTAGCCTGAAGGTGACTACTGTCGTGAGTACAAACCGGGGGCCCCACTAGGGGGTCCCCCTGTTCAAGGTGAGGCTGATACGCAGGGGAGGCATACGGGACCCTCCTGGGAGGGACCCGCTATATTCCTCCCTTGCAGACTGGCTAGCGGTGGCTTAAACTAGTACTTGTGTGATGTGTTTCAGCACTTTAGGAGACATTGCCAGTATAAAAAATTCTGTAGCTCTGGCGCCATTGGAGGGGGAGGAGCTACCTCAGAGTGGGACCAGCAGCATTTTGGCGCCTTCCTCTGCTTACTGCAGCAGCAGCAGCAGGCTCACACAGCTCCTCCTGTCACTCAAGACGCGCTGGAAAACTGGTACAGGGTGTAGCAAAGAGGGAGAGCCGATATTGTACACAATTGAACTCCTCATTCTGGCTATACGGGACGTGTTAAAACTCCCTCTAGAGGACGCTGCGTCACAGCAGTCATTTTTCTTTACACAGAACAAGCCTAATGCAGCTCCCTGATTCTGCAGAGTTAGATGACCTGTATAAATTAGCCTGGAAAAATCCAGACAAAAAATACCAAGTGTCAAAAAGATTTTTGCACACTTTCCCATTTGCTCCTGAAGGTAGTAAATTCTGGGAAGAACCCCAGAGGGTTGATGTATCAGTCTCTCAACGGTCTAAAAAGGTGGTGCTGCCTGCCCCGGGCTCCTTTACCATAAAGGACTCTGGGGACAGAAAAATAGAGACTACACTAAAGTCTATATATACATCAGCAGGTGTATCGCAAAGGCCGGTCATATCGGGTTGCTGGATGACCCATGCCATTCACACGTGGGCTTCTCAAATTCAGGAGGGCCTCTCCGGGGATATGCCTCTGGTCACTACAGTGACTCTCCTGAAGCACATTCAGGATACTGCTCGCGTCCTGTGTGACTCGCTCAAGGAAATGGGCAATATTAATGCTAGGATCTCTGCCATGGCAGTGTCGGCGTGCAGGGCCTTGTGGTTGTGTCACTGGATAGCGTCCAGAGAGTCCAAGCGCAGTGTGGAATCTCTCCCCTTTTTTGGGGAATGGCTCTTTGGGGTTGAGTTGGATATGTGGATTTCTAATGTTACTGCGGGGAAATCCACGTTTCTCCCCTCTGGGGCCCTGCGGGCAGAGCCGACCATAGGCATAGGCAAACTAGACCATTGCCTAGGGCATTTGATATGTCTAGGGGCATCAGCAGCTTCTGCTGATTAAAATGATATGTGGCATGCCTATATTCTGTGTGTAGCATTTCATATGCAGATACAGCCACAGTCTCACACAGTATATAGGCATGCTGCATATCCTTTTAATCAGCATAAGCTGCTTGTGCACCCTAGCCACATAGCAATGCAAATAAGATGCATTTTCATTAAAAAAATGTGCCCGACGTTAGCATTGAGGCAAGATTTATGAGGACACTTCTGTAACGAAGCAGAGACAGAGGTTACAATGTTAGTGACAGTGTGAGTGCTGTGTGAATGTAAGTGGGTTGGTTGTCCAGTAGTGTTCGGAATATGTGTAAGGAGCATTATGTGTGTCATGTAAAAATGCATTAATAATGTGCAACATATGTGTAAGGGGCACTATGTGTGTCATTATGTGTATAAGGGCATTAATAATGTGCGGCATATGTGTAACAGGGTACTACTGTATGTGTGTCATTAAGTGTATAGGGGCACTAATAATGTGCAGCAAATGTATAGGGGGTACTATGTGTGTCATTATGTGTATAAGGGCATTAATAATGTGCAGCATATGTATAAGGGACATTATGTGTAAAAGGGTATTAATAAAGGTTGTCATAATGTGTAAGGCGCATTATGTTTATAAGGACATTAATAATGTGTCTCATATGTGTAAGCGGCATTACTGTGTGGAATTATGAGTATAAGGTGCTCTACTATGTGGCATTGCATATAGAAAGGGCACTACTGTGTTGTCTAATGTGAATAAAGAGCAATAGGGTGTGGTGTAATGTGAATAAGGAGCAATTCAGTGTGATGTAATGTGAATACAGGGCTCTACTGTGAGGAGTAACGTTTATAAGGTAAAGTGATACTACTGTGGGATGTAATATGAATTATGTGTTAGGCGCCGAGGGTCCGCTCGTCAGTGCGGCCGGCGCCTAGCAACGGGGACGCCACTGTCGGATCGTGTTCCCCGTTGCTGGGTCTAAGTTTATATCATCACTGGTTTCCTGGCTGTGTAGCATGCAGCTGCACGGCATGTTGTAATTATCACTCATCTGTTTCCCTGGCCATGCAGCTTGTCAGCTGCATGGCATTTAATCCAATCAGCCTCCAAACAGCTGATTGGAAGACTCTCTGTTAAAAGCACTCCCAGGACTCCTCACAGACGCCGGTGATAGCTTCCTGTTTGCCTGATTCTGCTGCAGAGAGAGTTCCCAGTCCCGGTCTGTTCGTTTGTTCCTGTTCTCAGTGATCCAGTACTCGGAAGTTACCATCTGTTCCTGGAGTCTGACCGAGCACCTTTAACATCTGGTGGTGTTCGTGAGTCGCGGCGCAGCCGTGTGTTGCGGCTTGTCCGCTACTATTTATTATTGTGTTTATTTTGAGTTCTGGTGCTTTGCGGAGGATTCCGCTTCCACAAGATCCACTCTGGTGTCCAGCGGTGCCGGATAGGAGTGTCGGATCCGTGGATCCTTGGTTGTCCTTTTCCCTGGCGGCTAGTCCGCACATACCTTTTGATTTAGTTAAGTTAGCTTGTAACCCCTGGCTTGGTTGCTTAGTCAGAGGGCCCCTTGTTATCTCCCTGTCTCGGACTTCCCCTTGTCTCCCATTAAGACCTGCGGGGGCATCGGGGTTGGGCAGACATAATCCGCCCTTCGAACGCGGCTGCCATGGGCTCAAGCAACCATAGTCTCGCAGGGGATTTCTGATAACACGGGCGAGACAACGGAGTTAGGGCGCCAGGGGTTACTAGGCTCTCCAGCTCCCACAACCTGTATTTCATTCCTGTACTCAGATCTCTGCCATAAGATCTTCTCCAGTCTGGAGTACAGGAATCGTAACATTATCACCGGCCCGACAAAAGAAAAAATTTCAACAGGAGTTAATTTTTTCACTTATCCAGTAGGGAGAATTTTGTCGGCCTCATGAATCCCACCGGTGTTGGGCCAAATCCTGGCCAGTTTTTGGTTAGTCAGATTCAGGAACTTACCCAGATGGTTCAGGATCTGTCCCTCCGGGTGAGCTCACAGGAAGATCTGTTATGGACTTCCCCGAGGGTCATCCCTGAACCAAAAATGCATCTGCCTGACCGTTTTTCTGGGGATAGAAAACAGTTTTTTAATTTTAAAGAGTCTTGTAAACTGTATTTTCGTTTAAGACCAGTTTCCTCAGGTACGGAGGCTCAGCGGGTTGGAATTATAATTTCTCTGCTTCAGGGGGATCCTCAGACCTGGGCTTTTGGTTTAAAGACAGACGATCCGGCCTTATCGTCTGTAGACGCTTTTTTGAAATCTTTAGGGCTATTGTATGACGACCCTGATAGAGAGGCATCCGCAGAAAGTCAGTTGCGTGCTCTAAGACAGGGTAGGAATCCTGCAGAGAATTATTGTACGGAGTTTCGCCGTTGGTCAAACGACTGTGGCTGGAATGATCCTGCCCTGCGCAGTCAGTTTCGCCTCGGCTTATCTGAATCTATAAAAGACAGCCTCCTTCAGTATCCCGCTCCTGAGAACCTTGATAAACTCATGGAGCTCTCTATTAAAATAGATCGTCGGCTCAGAGAGCGGAGGACTGAGAAAGGGGCATCTGTAGTTTCTTTTCCCTGTGTTTCTTCCGTTCCGATAGACATGGAGGAGCCTATGCAGATTGGTCTCTCCAAATTGTCTCCGGAAGAAAGAACCAGGAGGCAAAATTCTGGTCTGTGTTTGTACTGCGGAGGTAAGGGACATTTTGCCCGTAGTTGCCCAAACAAGTCGGGAAACTTCCTGACCAAGTGAATAGTGAGGGGGTTCACTTTGGTCTACAGCTCCGGGAAATACTCCTGCTGGTCGTCTTTTTGTTCCTGAGTTTTTGAGAGCAACTGTTTTGGAGGAATTTCATGATAGCAAAGTTGCAGGGCATCTGGGAGTCGCTAAAACTTTTGAATTGGTATCCCGCGCAGTGTGGTGGCCTGGTCTTTCTAAAGACATTAAAGAGTTTGTTTTTTCGTGTCAGGTCTGTGCACAGCATAAAGTTCCCCGTTCTTTGCCTATTGGTCAACTTATGCCATTGAATGTTCCTCTTAGACCATGGTCGCATATCTCCATGGATTTTGTGGTGGATCTCCCTCTGTCAGCTGGATGCACAGTCATATGGGTGGTAGTGGACCGTTTTAGTAAGATGGCTCATTTTATTGGTCTTCCCCGATTGCCATCTGCCCAGGGATTGGCAGTCTTGTTCCTCCGTCATGTTTTCAGACTCCATGGGTTACCCACTGATATTGTTTCTGACAGGGGTCCACAATTCATTGCACAGTTTTGGAAGTCTTTTTGTGCTTCGTTAAAAATGAAATTATCATTAACCTCCGGTTATCATCCACAATCAAATGGACAGACTGAGCGAGTGAACCAATCCTTAAAACAATATTTGCGTTTGTACTCGGCCAAACTCCAAAATGACTGGTCTGAGTTTCTTCCATTGGCAGAGTTTGCTTATAATAATGCCTGTCATTCCTCTACCAATGTGTCTCCATTTTTTGCAGTTTTTGGTTTCCACCCCAGAGCTAATTCATTTTTCCAACATTCCTCTGTCTCCTCTCTGGCCCTGACCTCTCATCTTAAACTTATTTGGAAAAAAGTGCACATAGCTCTCAGAAAAGCAGCTTTCAAGGAAAAAGATTTTTCGGACAGGTTCCGGCGGCCGTGCACTTTTAGAGTAGGAGACAGGGTGTGGCTGTCGACTCGCAATATCAAACTTCGACAAACCTCAGCCAGATTGGATCCTAGATTTATTGGACCATTTCTCATTATCAAAAAAGTCAATCCAGTTGCTTTCCGGTTACAGCTACCAAAAACGTTACGAATCGGAAATACCTTCCATTGCTCTTTGCTCAAACCATATGTTTCATCTAGCAGATTTCCTCGTAAAAAACCTCAGGGGAGATCACCAGTTAATGTACAGGGTCAGCAGGAGTTCGTGGTTGAGAAGGTTCTCGATTCCAAGCTGTCCCGGGGTCGGCTTTATTTTTTGGTGCATTGGACAGGTTATGGTCCTGAGGAAAGGTCGTGGGTCCTAGATGAGGACCTTCATGCCCCAAGGCTCAAAAGGGCATTTTTTCAAGAATTTCCTCAGAAACCCGGATTTAGGGGTTCCTTGACCCCTCCTCAAGGGGGGGGTACTGTTAGGCGCCGAGGGTCCGCTCGTCAGTGCGGCCGGCGCCTAGCAACGGGGACGCCACTGTCGGATCGTGTTCCCCGTTGCTGGGTCTAAGTTTATATCATCACTGGTTTCCTGGCTGTGTAGCATGCAGCTGCACGGCATGTTGTAATTATCACTCATCTGTTTCCCTGGCCATGCAGCTTGTCAGCTGCATGGCATTTAATCCAATCAGCCTCCAAACAGCTGATTGGAAGACTCTCTGTTAAAAGCACTCCCAGGACTCCTCACAGACGCCGGTGATAGCTTCCTGTTTGCCTGATTCTGCTGCAGAGAGAGTTCCCAGTCCCGGTCTGTTCGTTTGTTCCTGTTCTCAGTGATCCAGTACTCGGAAGTTACCATCTGTTCCTGGAGTCTGACCGAGCACCTTTAACATCTGGTGGTGTTCGTGAGTCGCGGCGCAGCCGTGTGTTGCGGCTTGTCCGCTACTATTTATTATTGTGTTTATTTTGAGTTCTGGTGCTTTGCGGAGGATTCCGCTTCCACAAGATCCACTCTGGTGTCCAGCGGTGCCGGATAGGAGTGTCGGATCCGTGGATCCTTGGTTGTCCTTTTCCCTGGCGGCTAGTCCGCACATACCTTTTGATTTAGTTAAGTTAGCTTGTAACCCCTGGCTTGGTTGCTTAGTCAGAGGGCCCCTTGTTATCTCCCTGTCTCGGACTTCCCCTTGTCTCCCATTAAGACCTGCGGGGGCATCGGGGTTGGGCAGACATAATCCGCCCTTCGAACGCGGCTGCCATGGGCTCAAGCAACCATAGTCTCGCAGGGGATTTCTGATAACACGGGCGAGACAACGGAGTTAGGGCGCCAGGGGTTACTAGGCTCTCCAGCTCCCACAACCTGTATTTCATTCCTGTACTCAGATCTCTGCCATAAGATCTTCTCCAGTCTGGAGTACAGGAATCGTAACATTATGGACACTATCGCATGATCAAATGTGAATTTAGTTGCAGTACTGTGTGGCGTAATTGGAATTGGGGTTACTATTGTGTGGCCATGCCCCTTGCCAGCAAAACACACCCCTTTCTGGGCTGTGCGCCAAATGTGCGAACTGTTCCTATTTAAAATATAGGGGGTACAAACACCAAAATAATGACTGCTATGGATGAGGGGTGGTGTTGCTGGGAAAGAGGTGCAAGGTCAGAGGCGGAACCAGCGGTGGTGCTAGGGGGCACCAGCCAAAATCTTGCCTAGGGCATCATATAGGCTAGGGCCGGCTCTGCCTGCGGGCTAGGCGTTCCTACCTGGGGCCATCTGTTAATTTCTTTCATTCTAACAGATTTCGATCTAGGGCCAGAGGTGCCTCCAATGTGGCCAGAGGCACCAGAGGTAAGACAAGAAGACCTGTAAACACCGGTTCTCAGGAACAGAGCACCAGTTATGCTTCCACTAAGTCCTCAGCGTGACGGTGCCCACCCACCCCGAGGGGATCTCAGGGTGGGAGCTCGACTGCGTCACTTCAGCCGCATCTGGGAAAGCTCCTTCCAGGATACCTGGGTAAGGGAGCTCATTTCTCAGGGCTACAAGCTGGAGTTCGACAGTGCTCCTCCACAACAATTTTTCAAATCAATCTTGCCAGCTTTGGAGGATAGGCAAGTTACGTTGCAACAGGCCATCCACAAGTTGGTCCAGTCCCATGTCATTGTTCCAGTACCAATACAACAATGGGGAAAGGGTTATTACTCCAACCTGTTTGTGGTACCGAAGCCAGATGGTTCGGTAAGGCCCATTTTGAATCTAAAGTCCTTGAACCCTTATCTCAGTTTTTTCAAGTTCAAGATAGAATCCTTGAGTGCAATGATAGCGGGCCTGGAAGAACAGGAATGAATGGTTTCCTTGGATATCAAGGATGCCTTCCTTCATATTCCAATTTGGCTACCTCATCAGGCTTATCTGAGGTTTGCCCTACTGGAGGATCACTACCAGTTCCAGGCACTACCCTTCGGCCTGTCCACAGCTCCGAGGGTATTCACAAAGGTAATGGCGGAGGTGATGTTCCAGCTCCGGGTACAGGGGGTCAATGTTGTCCCTTACCTGAACGATCTCCTGATAAAAGCAAGATCCAGGGAGCTTTTATTGCTCCATATCGACTGCACTATCCAACTTCTGTCACACCATTGGTGGATTCTCAATTTACAGAAGTCCCACCTGGAGCCAACTCAGTGGCTCCTGTTCTTGGTGATATTACTGGATACTATGGCCCAGAAGGTGTTCCTCCCGGAGGACAAGGCGAGAACACTTCAGGAGATGGTCCGCATGGTGCTCCGACCTGCTTGAGTATCCATCCATCTTTGCATAAGATTGTTGGGGAAGAAGGTATCCTCATACGAGGCGATCCAATAATGGAGGTTCCATGCCAAAACATTTAAATTGGATCTCCTGAGCAAGGGGTCCAGATCACATCTACAGATGCACCGGATGATACGGCTGTCACCTCAGGCGGGGATTTCCTTCTGTCGTGGCTGCAGTCTTCTAATCTCTTGGAAGGCCGGAGTTTCAGGATTCAGGATTGGATCCTCCTCACGACGGATGCGAGTCAGAGGATGGGGAGCTGTCACCCAAGGGGCTCAGTTCCAGGGCAGGTGGTCAACCCACGAAGCCCTCCTTCTGATCAACATTCTGGAACTTCGGGCGATCTACAATGCTCTGCTTCAGACCTCTCCTCTGCTCAAGGATCACGTGATCCAAGTACAGCCGGACAATGTCACAGCAGTGGCGTACATCAATCAGCAAGGAGGGGCAAAAAGCAGAGCCTGCATGCGAGAGGTGTCAAAGATACGCCTCTGGGCGGAAACAAATGCAAGAGCAATGTCAGCAATCTTCATTCCGGGAGTGGACAACTGGGAAGCGGACTTCCTGAGTCGTCACGATCTCCACCCGGGGGAGTGGGGGCTCCACCATCAGGTGTTTCAGCAGATCATCAACTGCTGGGGCTGCCCACAAATCGACATGATGGCTTCTCGACTCAACATGAAGCTTCACTGGTATTGATCATGAACCAGGGACCCTCAGGCGAGGGCAGTGGATGCACTGACATCACCTTGGCCTTACCAGCTGGTCTACCCATATCCTCCGATTCCGTTGCTCCCAAGGGTGCTCAAGTGAATCAGAAATCAAGGAGTCCAGGCAATTCTGATTGCCCCGGATTGGCCTCGGAGGGCGTGGTACGCGGATCTTCTGGACATGTCTGTCGAAGACCCTTGGCCTCTACCACTAAGAAGAGATCTTCTTCAACAAGGACCGTTCGTCTACCCGGACTTACGGCTACTTCGTTTGACGCCATGGAGGTTGAGCGGAACATCCTAGCTCACAAGGGCCTTTCCAAGAAGGTTATTGGGGGTAATTCAGTACTGATCGCTCGCTAGCATTTTTTGCAGCACTGTGATCAGGTCAGAACTGCATATGCCTATGCACCGCAATGCGCAGGAGCGTAGCACGGGTACAAAGCGGATCATTGCTGTGCGATTGGTTTTACAAAGAATCTATTCGCACAACCAATCGCAAGGTGATTGACAGGAAGAAGGCATTTGTGGGTGTCCAATGACCGGTTTCTGGGTGTGGTTGGAAAAACGCAGGCGTGTCCAAGCGTTTGCAGGGCGGGTGTCTGACGTCAATTCCGGCCCCAGACAGGCTGAAGTGATCGCAGGGACTGAGTAAGTTCTGGGTAACTCAGAGCGGTTTATTGTACCGCTCGGCTGCACATGCGATCGCACACTTGTACAGCTAAAATACACTCCCCGGTGGGCGGCGACTATGCGGACGCAGGACTGCAAAAAACAGGTAGCGAGCGATCAGGTCTGAATTACCCCCATTGTTACCATGGTTCAGGCCAAGAAACCTGTGACGTCAAAACACTATCATCATATCTGAAGAAGCTACAGTATGTCTCTTTGTGCGAGGAATGCACGTATCCGCCTGCAGAGTTCCACTTGGGACGTTTCTTATATTTCCTGCAGGCTGGTGTGGATAAGATCTTACGTCTGGGTTCCATTAAGGTGTAGATTTCAGCTCTCTCAATTTTCTGCCAGAAGAAATTGGCAGTGTTGCCAGAAGTTCAGACTTTCTTGCAAGGGGTATTCCTCATACAACCTCCTTTTGTGCCGCCTACAGCACCCTGGGATTTGAATGTAGTGTTGGAATTTCTACAGTCCTCCTGGTTTAAACCTCTGATGATGGACAAGTACCTCATGTGGAAGACGGTGATGTTACTGGCCCTGGATTCTGCTAGATGTGTCTTTTTATATGGTTATCTGTTCAGCTGTTGCGGTTTGTTGTTTCCAGCTGTTGCTGGTTTTTTTATGTTCGTGGTGTGCTGGTGTGTAAATCTCACCACTTATTGTTGTTATGTTCCTTCTCTCAAGTATGTCCTTTCTCCTTTGGGCACTGTTTTACTGATAATTGCCTGTGGGAAGGGGCATAGAGGGGAGGAGCCAGCACACGGAGTGAAGAAATTGAAAGTGCACCGGCTCCTTTGGACCCCGTCTATACCCCATCGTACTAAGTCTCCCCAATATCTCTTATGGACTACGAGAAAAGGATTTACTGGTAGGTAATTAAAATCCTATATTTGTTGATGCATGAAGTGAGATCCTGTGCGTATCCAAAAAGAAGTGTGACGTCATGAAAAAGGTGGGGTGACCTCATTCATTGCTATTAACTCACGTCCCTTGATGTGTGTTATTTTAGAGGGCATGATTGCATGTTACATCCTCCTATGCTACCGCCAGCCTGCTCCAATTCGCCATTACTGCTGCTCTGCAGGCTGCAGCACAGCTAGAGCATTAATGTTACATAGTGTTTACTAGGCTCCCACCCGCCTGTGAGACACTGCAGCCCGCAGGTGTGGCAGTGCCTGAAAAATGGGGCTGTCCAGCTGAAATCCTACTGAAATTGGGAAGTATGTTACCACCCAGAGTCTAACCCCGAGTAACAGATCATTTGGGTGAAAATGTTCCAGCTGTTAAATACGGTGTCTGCTAATTATACTCCTGCAAGATGTTGCCAGACTTTCAGGAAGTAACACCAATGTGTCTCCAGCCAATATGTTGGCCCAATGGGATCCTAGACACACATTAGAACAATGTATGAAGGACACTCATTTGCAGCAGGACCAACTGGGCGACATCGCTAGTGACCGTGGACACCCGCATATTGGGCATATACACTGAGCCGTAAACGACATATCAGCCAATATCGCTCCAGTATGTACCCAGCTTAAGACTCAAAAATCATGGGAAAAACATGATCTACTGTAAGAAATTCTTTTGTCATGCAGGAAGACTGTATGTCATGCTACCCAACATACAAAGACCTCATCATGCACCAACCAGCCATAGTGTCTGTATTTAGAACTAAGCTATAACCCTATTACCTTGCAGGGTCCCTGTTTACCGTTATTACATATTGGACTGTAGAAGTGCCTAAAGACTTTCCTGTCAGAGTTAGTGGGTCTCATACATCAGCAATACAAAAAGAAAGATACAAGAAATGTAACCCCCCCCCCCCCCCCGATTTAATGATTCTTCAATCAACCATTATGCTGATATTGTTCAGTAATTTGCAGATCATTTTCAGTAAATACAGATCTGCCAATCTTTAATGGCTCGTCAATTTATTAATAACGGTCGCCAAATCACAGGATGGTCGCCATACACTATCAATCTAGAGACATGTATGGTCAGTGAAATCCAACAAGTTGGACAACCTTATTTACTGATTCTGATCACTTTTTGGTTGGAAATTGGTGATTGGTGTACCCCATACATTGCAGATTTTTTTAAGCCAATCATCTACAAAACAGGGAATTGCCCCAATCTATTGCAGATGTATGGGGCCTTTTAGTGTGTGCTGCGAGTCTCACTGTTAATAAGTGAGAATATATGCTATTAGTCCTATAGTGTATATATGGTCCGAGTTGGCCGGAGGTATGGATTCCCGGCCGAACTCGGATGTTCTTTAAAGCAGAAATCATGTACAAGGCAAAACCATACCTTGTAAATGATTGGCACTTTAAAAAAAAGTCCAAGCTCGGGAATCCGCACCTAAATAAGCTCAAAGTGGGCATGTCAGGCCCTACACAGTCAGACACACAGCTGTACATCAGGACAGGGCTTGTAGCGGCATTTGCATAAAGTGACAGAAGCACAAGATGCAAACATGGATACTGCAGCGTCTGACTCATCACCAGACCCTAAGCATGACTTTAGACTGCTTCAGGGCTATAATGTCATTGGTCCATGTAGTCACCTGCATCCATCCTGTGACACCCAGTGCTAGTACCCCATTTCCCCCCACCTTGTATCCAGCACTTACTATCTATCTATTTATCTGTCTGAAACAATATTGCTCTATGTATTTTAAGATAAGTTGCTTTTAAATCTGGAAAATGAAAAGAAAGTGTTTGCATGATTCCATCAGCCAGTTTCCCTTGTTGTGGGGTATGCATGTAAAGCAAAGCAGCAGACAATGGGTTAGTGTGCAGAGATCACAGAACATTTGGACAGAAGTGAGTATTAGCCACATTGCTCATTAAGAGACGCCGGAGGCAGTCATTACTATATCTGTCAGATCAGCCTGCCATCCAGCATCGCTCTTACATTGATCAGAACACGATGCAATGAGTCACTGCTAAGACCTACAGCCAGTTGATGTACATTTACAGTGTGCATTTAAAGTGGGGATGTCATACTTGAATGACATAGAGCGACACATTAAGTAGGCAAAACTACATGAGCACTACACATTGGGGGTAATTCTGAGTTGATCGCAGCAAGTTTGTTAGCAATTGGGCAAAACCATGTGCACTGCAGGGGGGGCAGATATAACATTTGCAGAGAGAGTTAGATTTGGGTGGGTTATTTCGTTTCTGTGCAGGGTAAATACTGGCTGCTTTATTTTTACACTGCAATTTAGATTTCAGTTTGAACACACCACACCCAAATCTAACTCTCTCTGCACACGTTATATCTGCCTCCCCTGCAGTGCACATGGTTTTGCCCAACTGCTAAGAAATTTACTGCTGCGATCAACTTGGAATTACCCCCATTGGGCCTAATTCAATGTTGAACGCAAATGTATTAGCAAAAGCAAAGTTGCAAACATTTGCAAAGTAACCGCAGATCTGCACACAAAAAAATACACTCCCACAGTGCAAACTAACAAAAAACAAATCCAAATACATAAAATAGGAATCACCCTGACAGTTAAGCAAACTAGCATTAGAAGCAATTACAGATAATAATAATAATAATAATAATAATAATAATTTTATTTATATAGCGCTCTTTCTCCAACAGGACTCAAGGCGCTTTACAGATATCAAAAACAATGCACATGATACAGAGGATTTGAATAATACAACAATAGACAAGCAACACAGACATAAAGAAAACCTTAAGCACACAGAAAGCATAATGCAGGATTGGTGTAGGCATTTTGGGTAATAACTTCCAAGGGTTGTGTATTCCACCCTCACAGGGTACCAGGTGCGGCAGCCATCTTGGGCGCTCAGCGTAGGATTACCCAGGGTGGAATAGTCCACCCCTAGAAGAGATGACACAAAATGGGGGTGATTTCAGAGTCCTACAGTTCAGAGTAGGGTTCCATCAAAACCATCAGGCCTATGTATTTTTCATCCCATCCACAAGTGTACCATATGGGGCAGCCATGTTGGGCGCACTTTGAAAGTTACACTGTGGGAGGCGAGCCATACAAGGGCCAAGTTCATATATGGGAAGACTGATGCTTATATAGTAGTATGATGTACCCTGCATGATGATGTAGGGCACAATGGAAAGGTGTGCAATCAGTGGAGGTAAACATTACAGGAAAAACACATGGTGGGGTTGAAGCGAGCAATGAAGAGAAAAAAAAAAAGACACAATAGCAGGTAACTAGTGGCAGAAGAAGGATTGGGATAACATTTTGATCAGATCTTAGTACGGGTGGGTAGGAGAATGTGGGGAACATACTCAGAAGCAATGGGGATGTCCCTGCTGAGCCTGGTCCTGGTGCTGTGCCCCCACAGTTCCCTGTTCACCTTAATGGTTAGGCCCAGGGGCAGACTTGATGTTCTCAGCCAGAGAGGTGGTAAGCCTGGTCTTGGTGTTCTCATGTTTGAGGCGAGGAGAGGCCACATAAAGTTCCAGTGTTTTTTGGTTGTAATGCAGTCCTTCAAGTAGATCTTTACTAAAAAAGGAGCAATGGTCTGCAATAATTACCAAGTAGATCTTTACTAAAAAAGGAGCAATGGTCTGCAATAATTACCAAGTAGATCTTTACTAAAAAGGGAGCAATGGTCTGCAATAATTACCAAGTAGATTTTTACTAAAAAAGGAGCAATGGTCTGCAATAATTACCAAGTAGATCTTTACTAAAAAAGGAGCAATGGTCTGCAATAATTACCAAGTAGATCTTTACTAAAAAAGGAGCAATGGTCTGCAATAATTACCAAGTAGATCTTTACTAAAAAAGGAGCAATGGCCTGCAATAGTTACCAAGTAGATCTTTACTAAAAATGGAGCAATGGTCTGCAATAATTACCAAGTAGATCTTTACTAAAAAAGGAGCAATGGTCTGCAATAATTACCAAGTAGATCTTTACTAAAAAAGGAGCAATGGTCTGCAATAATTACCTGTTGACGAGAAGGAGAGACAGGAGTCAATTTTGAATATCAGTTGAAGATGTAACTAATGACACACAGGTATAACACTGCTGTTGTTTTGAGCTGCCACTTGATAACAAGCCACTTCATAAAATAGCCACTGCAGCGTCCTAATAGGCCTGGCGTCCTGGCGTCCTATGCCATGCTAATCGTGGCTCCATCTGCAACTGAGTACGCCCGGCGAGGCGGACTCCCAGGCACGAATGGGACGCGCGTGCGTCATAGACATGCATGCGCCCCATTCAAAGTGACTGGGAGCATCTCTGTGCGCTTGCCAGCGTGCCTGGGCACACCCGACTGCGATGTAGCCATGCTCAATGAGCGTGGCTCCATCTGTATACTGCAGTTTCTTTGCAGATTAGCGTTCATTTGCACTGAGAGAACCTCTGCCTTAGTGTTTCCAGTAAATGAAACTACAAACACAGGGAAATGTGCATATGTTACCATACCTCCCAACATGACCCTCTCCAGGAGGGACAGAATGCTCTGCTTCTGGATTTTTCTCTTAATTTATGATCGCCATCACCTGTGCTGAAACACCTTTCTTATCCATTTACCTGTTCAGCACAGGTGCCGGCAATCATAAATTAAGAGAAAAGTCCAGAAGCAGAGCATTGTGTCCCTCCTGGAGAGGGTCATGTTGGGAGGTACGTGTAATGTCCTAAATTGTAAGTATGAACAGTTTGAATGATGCACTTACCAACATAAGCTAAATAAAGGAATAAACCTGAAATTCAAAATGCATAAGGGTCAAAAACCTGCAGCTAAAATAGTGAGGCAGCACACGAGCTGTGTGGGATTTTACTAAATAACATCAGCTGTGTGCGATTATTCGCTAATTGTGCAGCAACCGCATCAACCATCGATGTTACTGCTGCCATTATAGTGACTTGCAGAGAGTGCATAGCTCTATACCTGCCCAGAATCTGCATTGAATTTTTCTGTACTTTAAGCTTGTCTATGGGGGTAATTCAGAGTTGATCACAGCAGTAAATTTGTTAGCGGTTGGGCAAAACCATGTGCACTGCAGTTGGGGCAGATATAACAGTTGCAGAGAGAGTTAGATTTGGGTGGGTTATTTTGTTTCTGTGCAGGGTAAATACTGGCTGCTTTATTTTTACACTGCAATATAGATTTCAGTTTGAACACACCACACCCAAATCTAACTCTCTCTGCACATGTTATATCTGCCTCCCTGCAGTGCACATGGGGGGGTCATTCCGAGTTGTTCGCTCGCAAGCTGCTTTTAGCAGCTTTGCACACGCTAAGCCGCCGCCTACTGGGAGTGAATCTTAGCTTATCAAAATTGCGAACGAAAGATTCGCAATATTGCGAAAAGACTTCTCTATGCAGTTTCTGAGTAGCTCGAGACTTACTCTGCCAGTGCGATCAGTTCAGTGCTTGTCGTTCCTGGTTTGACGTCACAAACACACCCAGCGTTCGCACAGACACTCCTCTGTTTCTCTAGCCACTCCCGCGTTTTTCCCAGAAACGGTAGCGTTTTTTCACACACACCCATAAAACGGCAAGTTTCCGCCCAGAAACACCCACTTCCTGTCAATCACATTACGATCACCAGAACGAAGAAAAAACCTCTTAATGCCGTGAGTAAAATTCCTAACTGCATAGCAAATTTACTTGGCGCAGTCGCACTGCGGACATTGCGCATGCGCATTAGCGACTAATCGCTCCGTTGCGAGAAAAAAATAACGAGCGAACAACTCGGAATGACCCCCATGGTTTTGCCAAACTGCTAACAAATTTTCTGCTGCGATCAACTCTGAATTAGCCCCTTTCTGCAGATATGCGTATGCACTACCCTGGACCCAGGTACATACTCCCACTACACGCCCTTGTTACACGCCCAGATTTGTAAACTTGCGGAGACTGCCCACAGACACTCCTACATCACGCCTTTTTAGCATTGTTTAGTGTAGGGGTTGTTTTTCTGTGCCAGTTGGCAGAATAATTTAGCGGAGGCAGTTTTTCCTCTATTCCAAACACAAATATAGTGGTGAACAGGCACTATGCGAATTTTGCTCATGCGCAGTGTATCGATTATCGGCACATTGTTTCTAACTATTGGGGAAAAATACTAGATTGTTTAAGAGTATACACAAAAAACTTTTTGGGCACAAACACTGGAAGTGCTTACTCTATAGAACAAACAAGATATATGTAGTATAATACCACCAAGTGTAATGACAGAGGTCAGTCTTTCATCAAATTCTTCCTCCGGTAAATGTTGTAAATGAGTGTGGCAAAAGTCTTTCTCCATTCAGTGTGACATCCCATGTGTTGAATTCCTCAGTAATATAAAATGCAAACAAAGAAAATAAATACATATAGTGTGATACTGTATGATTCACGTCTAGTATTTTTGCAAAAAGAGAGGAAATTATTTTCAATCACTGATGAAGTGTTTAGATAATAGTAGCTTACCGTATTCACACCACAGTGGAGCAGATTCCTCCTATAAAGGTATCTTTTTACTTCATTCTACAATACCACTTCTTGACGGTGACGGTGAGGTCACACCACAGTGCATAGCAAAGATAATACATTTTGTCTCATCGGGAGGGGGGAAGGGGGGCTCCAGGTACTTGGAAAGCCCCCCCCCTGTGTGCGCCAGTGTGACTCCTGTGCTTGTTTTAGGCGTTCCACAGTTGGGACTTTTGTTTCAGATGGATCTCTGGCGCCAAACATTGGGCTGGTGCAATCCCAGAAGATGATGGCTGTAGCACGGATGCAAAAACTAAAGTGGTTGTTGTGACTGAAATGCATGAATTGTGAGATACATGCACATAGATGAACCTATGCATAGTTGAGTCGAAGCATGGCCAAGCGACTCAACTATACGCAAAAACATAGGAACTGGGGTGCAGACAAATGGCAGCAGGTTCTCTAGACTGATGAGTCAAAACGTGAAATATTTGGCAGTAACAGAAGGCAGTTTGTGCACTGAAGAGCTAGAAAGGGGTACAATAATGATGGTCTGCGGGCAACAGTGAAGCATGGTGGAGGTTCCTTGCAAGTTTGGGGCTGCATTTCAGCAAATGGAGTTGGAGATTTGGTCAGTATTAATGGTGTCCTCAATGCTGAGAAATACAGGCAGGTACTTGTCCATCATGCAATACCATCAGAGAGGAGCGTGATTGGTTCCAAATTTATTCTATAGCAGGACAATGGCCCCAAACATACAGCCAATGTTATTAAGAACTATCTTCAGTGTAAAGAAGAACAAAGAGTCCTGGAAGTGATGCTATGGCCCACACAGAGCCTGATCTCAACATCATCGAGTCTGTGATTACATGAAGAGACAGAATAATTTGAGCAAACCTTCAACCACAGAAGATCTGTGGTTAGTTCTCCAAGATGTTTGGAACAACCTCTCTGCCGAGTTCCTTCAAAATCTGTGTGCAAGTGTACCTAGAAGAATTGATGCTGTTTTGAAGGCAAAGGGTGATCTACAGTAATTTAGATATTGAAATATTGACTTGATTTAGATTTCTCTTCTGTTCATTCATTTTGCATTTTGTTAATTGATAAAAATAATCTATTAACACTTCTTTCTTACTTTGCAGCATTGCTTCCACACCTGCCCAAACTTGCACAGTACTGTATATATATATATATATATATATATATATATATAATACCAATATTATCGGGAGCACTCACCAGTCTTCTTAAGCCTTTTTATTTGTATCATTACATCAGATCATCAGCATTGGGGTATACCCCTATGCTGATGATCTGATGTAATGATACAAATAAAAAGGCTTAAGAAGACTGGTGAGTGCTTCTGATAATATTGGTATTATATTGGAGTGGATGTGTCCTGGTGACTTCTATCCATATATGGATGCTAAACCAGCAGTTATTATCAAGGCTAGAGTGTGGACTATACGGTCCTATATATATATATATACACATACATACAGTATATATATATATATATATATATATATATATATATATATATATAGACATACATACATACATACATACATACAGTATATATATATATATATGTTCCCTGTTTTATATATATGTCTATTCTCTGTAAAGCACTGCGGAATATGTGTGCGCTATATGAATAGCTGGTAATAATAATAATTATATATATATATATATATATATATATATAAAGGAAAGGGATGGGGGTAGCGACCGCTGGTGTCTAAAATAAATTAATTACAAGATATTTGGAACAATGAAACCATTTATTATAAATTTACAAAACTTTTTCTAAAAATAATTACACATTTATGTAAAAAGATATAAAGTGCAAGATATAAAAGTGCTTATCTGAGTCAGAGGTCAATCTGATGCCCTCTAATCAGATTGACCTCTGACTCAGATAAGCACTTTTATATCCTGCACTTTATATCTTTTTACGTAAATGTGTAATTACTTTTTATCCCATTTTTAGAAAAAGTTTTCTAAATTTATAATAAATGTTTTAATTGTTCCAAATATCTTGTAATTAATTTATTTTAGACACCAGTGGCACTACCCCCCCATCCCTTTCCTTCATAGATTCATTTAATTAAGGGATTTACCATTCTGGTATTATTTGGGGGATCAGCAGACGCCCTATATATTGGCAGTGTCAATATAGTGCAGCCATATATGTTGGGTTGTAGAGGTTTTATTTTCACCTGTGGCGCAGTATTTTCCTTTTGTTGTGATATACATATATATATATATAATATATATATAGATATATATATATATATATATGTAGATATTGATACACACACACACACACACACACACACACACACACACACACACACACACACACACACACACACACAGTGACGGAACTTGTGAGTGGTGGGCCCAGGTGCAAAAATATAGTTTAGGCCCCCCTCCTCCACCGCAGCCCAAGTTGTTCACAGTATGCCACATGACAGTGGGTGACAGGGAGAGGGTAACATCGTAAGGCGGGGTGAGGCAGAGGGTGACAGTGGAATGTAGGGGAAGGCAGAGGGTGATGGGGAGGCAATTGGTGACAGGGAGAAACAGTGGATGACAGGGGTACAAACATAATGTCCTGCATGGTGTGGAGAAAAGGAGGCAGGTACCCTGGTGGGGGCAGGGACACAGGGGCCTCTGTTCTGTCTGTGCTTTCCTCAGTTTGGCACTCGGTCAGGCAGACTCTGACAGTAGGTGTGATGGAACAAGCATCGCATTTTGCTTGCGATGCATCCCGCCACTCTCCACGTGCATATCAGCATTTACTAAAGTGTTAAGAGCTGTCCTTTGCTAAGATAGGACTTCTGGGATTAGGACCCGGTGTCCTACTTGTGCATTCAAGTTACGCACGCGCCGCGGGGATGCAGGGAGGGATCCCTTTCAGAATCGGTAGTGCGATAGAAGCCCACAGGCTTTTAGTGGGCAAAGCCATCTGAAGATGGCGCTGCCCACCGCATCCAAGCCTCGGTATCTATCACATTCTGGTGGGCTTGCTGTACGCGTCAAAACCTCCATAAATAGAATTTTAGGAGGTTTGGCTGCGTTTTTTCACTTGCTGCATCTCGCCTAGTGTCAGTTACACCAGTTGTGAGCTGCCTTTAATTCACAAACAGCAGTGGATCAGTAAAAATGTACAGCTATCTGTTAATTACAGGCAGTATGTGGCTGTGATCATCAGCACTGATCTGCAGGGGGTCCAGGGGTAATTCATTGCTGGTCTCGGCAGCAGTGGGCATCTTAGTCCTCAGGGGCCCCGGTGCAATGCACCTGCTGTATCAATGGTAGTTCCACCTCTGTATGTGTACTACTACTATTAAAGAGAATCAACTACCACTAAGCATAAAGGAATACTATAGAAATAAATAAAACCGGCAATAGATTTATGAAAATATCTTACATTTGTGTCTGAGGCCTTCTCAACTACTGTAATTCTTGTACCTAGGGAAGCAATAAAAGGAAAATAGATTGTAGTTATTACATTTAACTAATGCTGTCAAAGTTAATTTGCTATTTTGCACACTACAAATAAAAACAACATCCAATATTAAAAAATATTTAAACAAAAGGCAGAATCAATTAACAGCAGGGTTACTCATGGCTAATTGCCCTGTCCTGAGCAATTCAATTACCTGCTGATACCCTCAACATTAATCCCCAAAGGGTGCACTTAACGCAATCTTTTTCTTGCATCAGGAACTGTGAGCAAAAATCGATGTGAAATTCATCCTTTTAGGATTAACATGTAAGGAAACCCATACATTCCTGTCCTTAACAAGGAATCTATGGGTTAATGTGGATACACTGCGTGGGGGGGCACATCCCATTCAAATTAATACTTTGCTGGTTACCTGCTTAATCTTTATTCACCCATCAGAAGCGGCATTCCGTGCATGAAATAACGCCACTGCATGGAGTGCCGCTTCTGATGGGTGATATATTATAATTATACGTATATCGATCGTACTTTGCCACGCTCTGTCCACAACAGGACTTGTTCCCTAAGAAGAGGGGCAGACAGGGTTGAGGAGCCTGCTGTTACCTGCAGGAAGGGTTTTATACACAGCTGCACTACATAAGTGTGATTGGCCTAGGATGTGTGGAGGGGGATTAAAGGACCTTGGGATGCGGTCGGTGGGATTTCAGCCGGACGATATCTAGGGTTGGTGGGTTTCAGCTAGTGTCAGGAAGTCGTGGAGTTTTTCTAATGTTGTGTCACAAAGCTTCTGTGATGGGGGATGGGGGGGGGGGGAAGGGGAGAGTCTTCTCACTAAGCAGACCGGAGCTAGGAGTCAGTTGTGAGCAGGACTCTACAATCAGGAGCGGTTCTAGGCGCATGTAAGTGCCTGTGGCGCTGAGGCCTGAGGGCACGGCAGCAGTCTCCCTGCAGGCACCCGCCCGCACCCTGGTATATACACACACACACACACACACACACACACACACACACACACACACACACACACACACACACACACACACACACACACACACACACACACACACACACACACACACACACACACAGTGCCTCACAGTGCCTCACAGTGTCTCTGAACAAGCCTGCAACCTGTTTCCCCAGCTAGTGAGACCCCGAGTAAAGCCTAAACACACCTTTATTGGCCTCTACAGGTGCAAGCACTATTAGCCTGATCTCAGGCTGCCTGTAGACCCTAAATGGGCCTAATGGGTGGAGCCCGCCCTCTTTTACAAAAGCCCAACACATCTATTCAGTCACAGACATTTTCCTGGAGTTTTATATAGGTCAGAAACCTGGGAAAAATACAGTATTTCCCGTTTCCCGTGTACAACCTTACCAGTGCTTTCATCACAATATATATATATATATATATATATATATATATATGTAAGATCATAGTGATAATAACCAACATATTGCTGTACCAAAGTTTCCCTGCATCTGTATTCAGAGCATACAGTTCTCATTGTGAAAGACAGATATCCCTGCAATTGGCGATCTTCCTCCATGCTTTCACGTTCCCACCTTTCCTTCTCCATAGCCTCCACATTGCAGATGACAGTATACAGAGTGAAAAAAGGTACAATCTTATTACACTACACACCACACTCACACAAAAATAACATTAGCACAATTTATAGCGAAAAAGCAAACAAAAACCCACAGCAAACAAAAAGGATAACAGACAAATTAGTAACAAAACAACAAAAGAGCACAAAACAACATTCAGTACTTGCTCATAAACACCAATACAACACTTCTCTCCTATCATGAAGATCCTAAAACATCTATCAAAGATGATGAAGTGGGGGTAAACTTTTGTAGTGCCTCTGAGTTCAGGATTCCCTGTTACAGTATTGCACCTTTCAGACCGCATTTCGTGGGTCGCACCTAGGAGCCGTACACGGGTGCTTCCTGGGTATGACCTGCTCAGGCCCCTTTCACACTAGCATCCCCAGCCTGGCATATTCCAGGGTTAGTGACATCAGCAGTGATGCATGTGGAGGAGGCGCTTGGAGATCAGATGATCTCCAAGCGCTGCCCGCCCATACAGTGTGAACGGGAAATGGGTTGCATCGACCTGGCAACCTGTTCACACCGCACGGCAACCCGGATTGAAGCCATACTCAACGCTGGTCGCTACCAAGGTTGAAATACCGGGGATATTTGAGAACCAAGAAAAAAACAGCAAGTAAAAGGCAACTTTCCAAAACCTGCGCTCATGAACCAAATTGTGCTTATGGAGTTTGTAAACTGACAGATATTGGGGGACTTCTGATGAAGCTGCTGAAACCATGAGGAAGCGGGGAAACGCTTCAAGCTTTACCATACCGGATCTGCATACCTCCCAACATGACCCTCTCCAGGAGGGACAGAATACTCTGCTTCTGGACTTCCCTCGTAACTTATGATTTCCATCACCTGTGGTGAAACGCCTTTCTTATCCATTTTCCCCTCTCTGACCACCACCTGCTCTCCTTTAACCTATCTCTCTCGACTTCCCCATCTCTACCTCCTAAGGTAATCACTAAGCGTAACATTGAAGCTATTGACACCACATTCCTTTCCTCCCTGTTTGACTCACTTCTCTCTTCTATTCTCTCTCTCTCTCTCTCATGCCCTGAACAAGCCACTTCCACATACAATGCATCCCTCACTTCTGCTCTTGACTCTGTTGCTCCACCAACCACTATTCACCCTTGCAAATTAACACCTCCACCCTGGCACACCAAATGCACCAGATCTCTGCAAAAATGCTCACGTACTGCTGAGCGACACTAGAGGAAATCCCGCTCTAAGGCAGACTTCCTCCATTTCAAACTTATGCTCTCATCCTTCAGTGCTGCCCTTTCTCTTGCTAAACAGTCATACTTCAGGAACCTCATCTCCTCCCAGTCTTCCAACCCCCGGCGTCTCTTTGCCACTCTCAACTCACTCCTCTGCCCACCTCCACCTCGTCTCCCTTCCTCACTCTCTGCTCTTGACTTTGCCACTTACTTCACATCCAAAATTGACTCCATACATCAGGACATCACACCAGACCATCAGTAACCAGCCTTCTCCCTTCCCTTACCAACCCTCCCCATCCCTCGCACCTACTCTGACATCTTTCTCCCATGCATCTGGAGAGGAAGTTATGGCCCTCATTCATTCCTGTCCCCTCTCCACCTCCCCACTTGACCCTATCCCCTCCCGCCTCCCCTGCTACCTCTCTCCTTCTGCTTATTCCCATCTTTCCCATCTTCTCAATCTATCCCTCTCATCAGGCACTGTCCCCTCTGCCTTCAAGCATGCACTCATCTCTCCTATTCTTAAAAAACCTACCCTTGATCCAAACACTCTCTCCAACTACCGACCCATCTCTCTCCTCCCTTTTACCTCCAAACTCCTTTCTTTCATCACACTCACTGCTTGACCCATTCCAGTCTGGCTTCCGTCCTCTCCACTCCACTGAAACTGCCCTCACAAAAGTATGCAATGACCTCCATGCTGCTAAATCTAAGGGACACTACTCTCTACTTATTCTACTTGATCTCTATGCTGCTTTTGACACTGTAGACCATCCTTTCCTACTGCAAATCCTTCACTCCATTGGTCTGCGTGACACTGCCCTCTCTTGGCTGTCCTGCTACCTTTCTGACCGTTCATTCTCTGTCTCCTCTCATGACTCCACCTCCCCCTCACTTCCAGTAACTGTAGGGGTACCCCAAGGTTCTGTCCTTGGTCCTCTTCTCTTCTCTCTCTATACGTCCTCACTAGGTAAGCTCATTAGTTCTTTTGGTTTCCAATATCATCGCTATGCTGATGACACCCAAATCTATCTTTCCTCTCCAGACCTCTCCCCTGCTCTCCTCACTCGTATCTCCAACTGTCTCTCTGCTATCTCTTCCTGGATGTCCCAGCGCTTTCTTAAACTTAACATGTCTAAGACCAAGCTGATCATCTTCCCTCCCTCCCGCATAACCTCACCTCCTACAATCTCATTATCTATTGATGGCACTACTATCTCATCTAGCCCCCAAGTGCGCTGTCTTGGAGTAATCCTTGACTCCTCCATCTCCTTCAAACCACACATTCAGCACCTCTCACAAACCTGCCGTTTTCATCTAAAAAATATTTCCAGGATCAGACCCTTTCTGACCCAGGATGCTACTAAGACTCTTATCCACTCACTGGTCATCTCCAGACTGGACTACTGTAATCTCCTCCTGACTGACATTCCTGACAAATACCTCTCTCCACTCCAATCTATCCTCAATGCTGCTGCCTGGCTCATCTTCCTCACCAAACGCACTACGTCCACCTCTGCTCTCTTACTAGACCTTCACTGGCTCCCCTTCCCTTTCAGAATCCATTTCAAGCTTCTCACACTCGCTTACAAAGCCCTCACCCACTCCTCTCCCATCTACATCTTTGACCTTATCTCCCTTTACACTCCCACCCGTCCTCTTTGCTCTGCTAATGCACGCCGACTCTCCTGCCTACGGATTACTTCCTCCCACTCCTACGTCCAAGATTTTTCACGTGCTGCACCACTTCTCTGGAATTCCCTACCTCTCCCCCTCAGACTCTCCACCTCTCTACAAAACTTCAAACTGGCTCTCAAGACCCACTTCTTCACCAAACCCAGCCAAATCTCATCCTTACCCTCTGTTCTAAGCTCTCTATGAACCCCATCTGTGTCACCCCTGTCTGTCTACCCCTCCCCTTTAGAATGTAAGCGCTCACGAGCAGGGCCCTCTTCCCACATGTGTTTATCCTTTCTTACTTTAATAATCTTCAACTGCACCAAATCCAGCAGTCTTCTGCCACCTGATACTTATTCCAGTGTCATCTGCTGATGTAACTATGTTTATTTATCCTGTACTTGTCCTATACTGTCATCAACTAAGTTGCTGTTTTCCTGTTTGATTATTTGTTTATGTACTCTGTAATTGGGCGCTGCGGAACCCTTGTGGTGCCATATAAATATATGATAATAATAATAATAATAATAATAATAATAATAAAAAACTATTCATCACAGGTGCTGGCAATCATAAATTATGAGGGAAGTCCAGGAGCAGAGCATTCTGTCCGTCCTGGAGAGGGTCATGTTGGGAGGTATGGATCTGTACCACTCGTCTGGACAGCTGGCACAATACCCTGCAGCATACAGCACTGGAATAACTCTCCCAGTGGTTCCCAGAGACGTCTGCAATAAAAGGATAAAGTACCAGCAGCTGGGGAGGATTATTAGCAGCAGAGGAAGGTGGAGAGCGGTGAGATCATTAATGCATACAATCTGTCTGACCAGACTATTCAATTAGTGCACTTAATCACAATATTGGACTTTCTGCTGGACATCAAACTCGATAGAAATTACCTAGTGATTATAATACTGACTTTGCTCATTTTGTCTCACATGCGCTGTAAGTGCATACTCTAACACAACTTGTGTCAAATCATTGTTACAAACTGGACACTTTTATTCCTATATACATGAATGGGATTTAAAATAAGCAAGTCTATTGTTGCCTAACATGCTGCTGCTAGATCAATAGCCTGCTGTATATAATTGCTTTTTATCTTTTTTATTGTGTAGGAAAAAACGGCCGGTGGGTACTTGTTTATGAATGTTTTAAATAAGTTGTAAAATCCTTCAATTCCTGAGCGCTGTAATATTGCCTTTTTTCTTCTTCTTGTTAACTGTCGTTAGCTGAGCAGGAATTGATTTGATCAAGTGCTGGGTCTATGTTTCTAGATATTGGGGGAGATGGACTAAGGGGCCCTACACACTCGGCGATGCGCCGCCGAGGTGCCCGACGGCCGATACGGCCGACGAGCAACCCGGCGGCGGGGGGGCAGTGACGGGGGGAGTGAAGTTTCTTCACTCCCCCCGTCATCCGGCTGCATTGAAGTGCAGGCAAATATGGACGAGATCGTCCATATTGGCCTGCATGCACAGCCGACGGGAGATCAGCGATGAACGAGCGCGGGGCCGCGCATCGTTCATCGCTGGAGTCTCCACACTGAAAGATATTAACGAGTTCTCGTTCATTTATGAACGAGATCGTTCATATCTTTCAGAATATCGGCATGTGTGTAGGGCCTATAAGCCTTGAAAAGTGATACATTTCACGGTGATAGCATACCAGCCAATCAGCTCCTAACTGCCATGTTACAGGCTAGGTTTGAAAAAATAAGAATTTACTCACTGGTAATTCTATTTCTCGTAGTCCGTAGTGGATGCTGGGTACTCAGTAAGGACCATGGGGTATAGACGGGCTCCGCAGGAGACTGGGCACTCTTAAAAGAAAGATTAGGTACTATATCTGGTGTGCACTGGCTCCTCCCTCTATGCCCCTCCTCCAGACCTCAGTTAGGGAAACTGTGCCCGGAAGAGCTGACATTACTAGGAAAGGATTTGGAATCCAGGGTAAGACTCATACCAGCCACACCAATCACACTGTACAACTCGTGTTAACTATACCCAGTTAACAGTATGAACAATAACTGAGAATCTCTCAACAGATGGCTCATACAATAACCCTTTAGTTAAGCAATAACTATATACATGTATTGCAGAGAGTCCGCACTTGGGACGGGCTCCCAGCATCCACTACGGACTACGAGAAATAGAATTACCGGTGAGTAAATTCTTATTTTCTCTGACGTCCTAGTGGATGCTGGGTACTCCGTAAGGACCATGGGGATTATACCAAAGCTCCCAAACGGGCGGGAGAGTGCGGATGACTCTGCAGCACCGAATGAGCAAACTCTAGGTCCTCCTCAGCCAGGGTATCAAACTTGTAGAATTTTGCAAAAGTGTTTGAACCCGACCAAGTAGCAGCTCAGCAAAGCTGTAAAGCCGAGACCCCTCGGGCAGCCGCCCAAGAAGAGCCCACCTTCCTCGTGGAATGGCCTTTTACTGATTTAGGATGCGGCAGTCCAGCCGCAGAATGTGCAAGATGAATGGTGATACAGATCCAGCGAGCAATAGTCTGCTTTGAAGCAGGAGCACCCAGCTTGTTGGGTGCATGCAGGATAAATAGCGAGTCAGTTTTCCTGACTCTAGCCGTCCTGGAAACATAAAGTTTCAGGGCCCGCTCTACGTCCAGCAACTTGGAATCCTCCAAGTCCCTAGTAGCCGCAGGCACCACAATAGGTTGGTTCAAATGAAACGATGATACCACCTTAGGGAGAAATTGGGGACGAGTCCTCCATTCTGCCCTTTCCATATGGAAGATCAGATATGGGCTTTTACATGACAAAGCCGCCAATTCTGACACACGCCTAGTCCAAGCTAAGGCCAAAAGCATGACCACTTTCCACGTGAGATATTTTAGCTCCACGGTCTTAAGTGGCTCAAACCAGTGGGATTTTAGGAATCCAACACACGTTAAGATCCCAAGGTGCCACTGGAGGCACAAAAGGGGCTGAATATGCAGCACCCCTGTAACAACGTCCGAACTTCAGGCAGTGAAGCCAGTTCTTTTTGAGAGAAAAAGGGATAGGGCCGAAATCTTGGCCTTTATGGATCCTAATTTTAGGCCCATAGTCACTCCTGACTGTAGGAAGTGCAGGAATCGACCCCCCTGGAATTCCTCTGTAGGGCCTTCCCGGCCACACACCAAGCAACCTATTTTCGCCATATACAGTGAAAAAGTCTTGCTGTCATGTCTTTCCTAGCTTTTATCAGCGTAGGATAACTGCATCCGGAATGCCCTTTTCCGCTAGGATCCGGCGTTCAACCGCCATGCCGTCCAACGCAGCCGCGGTAAGTCTTGGATCAGACAGGGTCCCTGTTGCAACATGTCCTGACTGAGAGGCAGAGGCCATGGGTCCTCTGGGAGCATTTCTTGCCGTTCCGGGTACCGAGTCCTTCTTGGCCAATCCGGAGCAAAGAATATTGTTCACACTCCTCCGTTTATTACAATTCTCAGCCCGTGGGTCTGAGAGGAAGAGGAGGGAATATATAGACCGACTGGAACACCCACAGTGTTACTAGTGCGACCACAGCTATCGCCTGAGAGTCCCTTGACCCAGCGTAAAACCTTTTTTATCTTTTTATTGAGGTGGGACGCCATGTAGTCCACCTGAGACAGTTTCCATCAATTTGCAAAACTGCGTGAAGGCTTCCTGATGAAGTCACCACTTTCCCGGGTGGAGGTCGTGTCCACTCCCGGAATGAACACTGCTGACAGTGCGCTTACTTGATTTTCCGCCCAGCGAAGAATTCTGGTGGCTTCTACCTTCGCCACCCTGCTCCTTGTGCCGCCCTGGCGGTTTACATGAGCCCCTGCGGTCTGACTGGATCAGAACCGGTTGGTCGCGAAGCAGGAACTCCGCTTGACTTAGGGCATTGTATTTGGCCCTTAGTTCCAGGATATTGATGTGAAGGCAAGTCTGTTGGCTTGACCACAAACCTTGGAATTTTCTTCCCTGTGTAACTGCCCCCCCACCCTCGGAGGCTTGCATCCGTGGTCACCGAATGCCGAATCTGCGGCCCTCGAGAAGGTGAGCACTCCGCAGCCACCACAGGAGAGACACCCTGGCCCTGGGGGATAGGGTGATTAACCGATGCATCTGAAGATGTGATCCGGACCACTTGTCCAGTAAGTTCCATTGTCCTTGCATGGAACCAGCCGAAGGGGATGGCCTCGTATGATGCCATCATCTTTCCCAGGACTCGAGTGCAGTGATGCACTGACACCTGTTTTGGTTTTTAATGGATTCCTGACCAGTGTCATGAGCTCCTGAGCTCTCTCTATCGGGAGATAAACCCTCTTCTGGTCTGTGTCTAGGATCATGCCTAGGCGAGGCAGATGAGCTGTAGGAATCAACTGCGACTTTGGAATATATAGAATCCAGTTGTGTTGCCGTTTCACTTCCAGAGAAGGTGATACGCTGTCCAGCAACTGCTCTCTTGATCTCGCTTTTATGAGGAGATCATCCAAGTATGTGATAATAGTGACACCTTGCTTCCGCAGGAGCACCATCATATCCTCCATTACCTTGGTGAAATTGGTAATGACAATCCCGTACCGCAATTCTGAGGTACGCCTGATGAGGTGGATAAATGGGGACACGAAGGTATGCATCCCTTATGTCCCGATTCATTTCAGGCATGCAATGACCGCTCTTAGCGATTCCATCTTGAACCTGAACCTTTTCAGGTATATGTTCAGGGATTTTAATTCAATATGGGTCTAACCGAACCGTCTGGTTTCGGGATTATAGCATGGTCGAATAATAACACCCTCTTGTTGAAGGAGGGGACCCTTGACCACCACCTGTTGAAGATACAATTTACGAATTGCAGTTAACACTGACTCCCTCTCTTGGGGGGAAGCCCGCCGGGTCCTCGGTGAGGGGGCATCTTCTCACAGTCCAGCCTGTATCCCTGCGATACAATTTCTATTGCCCAGGGATCTAACAGGGAGTGAACCCACTTGTGGCTGAACTTACGAAGGCGAGTCCCCACCGGGCCTAGCTCCGCCTGTGGAGCCCCAGCGACATGCGGTGGATTTTTGTAGAGGCCGGGGAGGACTTCTGTTCCTGGGGACTAGCTGTGTTGTACAGCTTCTTTCCTCTGCCCCCGGCTCTGACAAGAAAGGACGCACCTCAGACTTTCTTGTTTCTTTATTCGAAAAGCTGCATTTAATAATGTCGTGCTTTCCTAGGCTGTGCAGGAATATAAGGCAAAATATCAGAATTACCAGCTATAACTGTGGAGACCAGGCCCGAGAACCTTTCTCCACACAATCCTCAGCCTTCCATATGCCTCTTAAGTCGGCATCATCTGTCCAATGTATATTCTACAGGACACGTCAAGCAGAAATCGACATAGCTTTTGTCTCTAGGACCCAGTATACTCATGTCCCTTTGGGCATGCTTTATAATTATATATCTATCACTTAAGACAGCATCTTAAAATATTTATATGCATACTAGGGTCTCAATCTCTGCTGATAAGGTACCTGTCCACGCTGCCACAGCGCTATAAACCCATGCCGACACAATCGCCAGTCTGGGTAGTATACTAGAATGTGCACGCTATCTGCAGGATCCCTGAGAATAGCTAGTGCAAACAGGACACCCAAGGGGAAGATTCTCAACACATCCTGGCCCTAGTGGGGAAAGAATACAGCCTGAGAATTCTCTTGTGGGAAGCTGCCGTCTCTTGTCTGGAGATTCCCGCTCTTTTTCCTCATGAGAGGAGGGAAATTTACCTCAGCATTCTTCCCCTTAACATGTGTACTCTCGTGTCAGGGACAGATGAGTCATCAGTGATATGCAAATCATCTTTTATTCCAATAATCATATATTGAATATCTTTTAGCCCTCTTGGCTGTAACTTTGCATTATCGTAGTCGACAGTGGAGTTAAACTCCGTGTCGATACTTTGTTATTTTGGATAGTGAACATAGAGAGACTCTGAAGGACTCTGTGACATAGGGACAGACCAGGGTAGATTTCCTTTCTGTTCCCTAACCTTTTGTGCAATAATTTTACCTCAGCACTTACACATATCCAAACAGGTGTCGGCGTTGTTGACGGAGACACCCTCCCACACACTTATCCGCTCTATCACCTCCTTAGAGGAGCCTTTTACCTCAGACATGTCGACACACGCGTACCGACACACCAGACACACAGGGGATGCTCTATTTGAAGACAGTTCCCCCACCAGGCCCTTTGGAGAGACAGAGAGAGAGTATGCCAGCACACACCACAGCGCTATATAATACAGGGATGTACACTATACTGAGTGATTTTTCCCCTATAGCAGCTTATATACACAGTTTTGCGCCTAAATTTATGTGCCCCCCCTCTCTTTTTTACTCTTTGTGTACCAGGATACTGCAGGGGAGAGCCTGGGGAGCTTCCTTCCAGCTGAGCTGTGAAGAGAAAATGGCGCCGGTGTGCTGAGGAAGAAGGCCCGGCCCCCTCAGCGGCGGGCTTCTGTCCTTTTATGTACTTTAATGGCGGGGGTTAATGCACATATACAGTTTATCAGACTGTATTATGTGCTTTTCGCCAAGTAAGGTAATCTAATTGCTGCCCAGGGCCCCCCCCCCCAGCGCCCTGCACCCATCAGTGACCGGAGTGTGTGGTGTGCTAAGGGAGCAATGGCGCACAGCTGCAGTGCTGTGCGCTACCTTAATGAAGACCGGAGTCTTCAGCCGCCGATTTTCAACTTCTCTTCGTTCTTCTGGCTCTGCAAGGGGGACGGCGGCGCGGCTCCTGGACCGGACGACCGAGGACTGGGCCTGTGTTCGATCCCTCTGGAGCTAATGGTGTCCAGTAGCCTTAGAAGCCCAAGCTAGCTGCAAGCAGGTAGGTTCGCTTCTCTCCCCTTGCCAGCAGATCTCACTGAAAATAAAAAACCTAACAAATACTTTCTTTTCTAGGAAGCTCAGGAGAGCCCCTAGGCTGCATCCAGCTCTGGCCGGGGACAGATACTAACTGAGGTCTGGAGGAGGGGCATAGAGGGAGGAGCCAGTGCACACCAGATATAGTACCTAATCTTTCTTTTAAGAGTGCCCAGTCTCCTGCGGAGCCCGTCTATACCCCATGGTCCTTACAGAGTACCCAGCATCCACTAGGACGTCAGAGAAATGACAGCTAGGAGCTGGTTGGTTGGTGCTTTATCACCGTGAAATGTATAACTTTTTAAGGCTTAGTACATCTGGCCCAATGGATTGTCAACAGTTTCACCCGTAAAATTGCTAGCTAGTAAATGTAGGAGTTTGGAGCAGAAAATCACTGGAGCTGTGTTGTGACTTACTAAATTTCCCCTTGGACTGTTCCCTTTCAAAGACAGATGAAACAGCATATTATAGTTCAAATTGTGCCTCACATGCTAGCTTTCGATCAGTGAGTGAGCTGTAGCAAGCACACAGGTAGCGGCAGTGATGACTGGTACTAGAGCTGAACAGATGGCGAAGACATCCTAAGGGAAGCGGTAGTTCCCTTTTTATTTGTTGCAATTTGTCTTTTGACAAGATACACCCAACTGTTTAATACACACACTTGTGACGTTTCTACTCTCAGGCCTAATCTAAGGATTTATTTAGCGTTGTTCAAATGTTTGATTCTGGAAAACAAAGTAAAATAAAAAGACTTACTGCAAAATACTAGTGGCAGGCACTCTGAATATGGCTAGGGTGGCACACTGCAGTCAGAATCGCTATTGCAGTACTGTCTGTAGTGTTATTTGGACATTCCAAATGTACACACTATGGGCCAAATGTAAGAGTGAGAGTTTCAAAAAGTGAGAGATTTGATAAGGTCATACTTGCCTCCCTGACCCTCTCCATGAGGGAGAAAATGCTCTGTTCCTGGACTTTCCTGGTAATGTATGATTGCTAACCACTGTGGTGAAACACCTTTCTTATCAATTAACTAGCTCACCACAGATGATGGCAATCATACATTACCAGGAAAGTCCAGGAACAGAGCATTTTCTCCCTCATGGAGAGGGTCAGGTAGGCAAGTATGGGTAAGGTTTTGCAGTTTTTTTTAAAGTGGCAATTATTTACACAGCAAGATCAACCTAGTTTTGCTGTGTAAATGATTGCCACTTTAAAAAAAACCCTGAAAAATCTTACCAAATCTCTCACTTTCTTAAACTCTCACTCTATTACATTTGTCCCTATAGCTCTTACAGCTCCCTGGAACATCCTCAGGAAGCTCTGGGTGGGCAGTATTGTAATTCCTGACACTTTTGGCCCCACTCCCTCTGCATGACATCATATACTCAGGGGGTGTGGCCAGCACAGGGCACAGTAAAGCCTTGTTAAGGTGCTGCTGGCTAAACACTGTGTTGCCCCTGTCTTAGATAATGGTCCTAATTCAGACCTTGTTGCACGCAGGCTATTTTTTGCACTGCTGCGACCAGGTAATCGCCGACCACAGGGGAGTGGGAATTCGCTGTGCAGGGCTGCAAACGCTTCTGCAGAGAGCTGCACAAACAAACGTTTGTGCAGTCTCTGCACAGCTCAAGACTTACTCACCCGCTGCGATGATCTGGCCAGGAGCTGACGTCAGGATTCCTCCCTGGAAACGGCCGTTGTGATCGCTTTCTTCGTTAGATCCATCGCAACGTGCCTGCGCATTGTGACCCATGCGCAGGCGTACTTCAGACCTGATCACACCGCTGCGAAAAATGGCAGCGTGCGATCAGGTCTGAATGACCCTCAATGTCCATCTTGCAAAGTATTGCCATTTTACCCAGTAATGAGCAAAGCTCATAGGATCTTTCATTTCCATGGGCCCAATCTGACCTAAAAGATCGTAAATACTCAAAATGTTTTTTTTTTTATTTGTTTTCAAATCCAGTCAAATTGATTATTATTTGTGTTTTCTATTTTTTAATGCATCATGCAATTAGTTGTTGTGGCTCATTATTTACTGTCTGGCGCTTGATACATACATTTCTCCCCTTTGGGGGATATTCAATTAGCAGCGATAACGGACTTTTCGCGCGAAAAACCGGACTTTTCCCGCAAAACGCAATTACAGCCTATTCAATTCTCCGGGAAAATTTATCGGTGATAATTTTTTCACTAATTTCACTTCACCTACTCTGAAGCAGGTGAAAAGTTGGGAAAAGTCACTATTTTAAGGTAAAAATGTTTGGATATGGTACAGAACTCCTGGGACACCCCCCTTAATGACTAATTAGGCACGTTGAAGTTTTTAATTATTTTTAATTGGCCAATAATGACATGTCATTTTTGGGGTGAAAAAGTACAAAGTGATGGAAATTGGGGTTCAAGGTATGGGACAGGTATATTGGGGTGCTTTATGAGTGGGACAGGTGTTTTTAGGCTTGCAGATGGGAGTAATCGGTCTGTTTCCACTTTTTTTAAAGTACCCTAAAATGACCCAAATATATACTTATACCCATTTTCATGTACCCCAAATTTAATGAGAGCATTTATTTTGCTAGAAAAAACTTGCTTTCTATCATTTTTTTTGCATTTAAAAAAAAAATGCATATAACAGCCATTTCACACAATTTAAGTCCCCAACAACTCTCTAATGTGATCTCTAACACACTTCTCTTCTGTTTTCCTATGTTAGTTTAGCATTTTTTGGGGTACAGGCTGATTTCCCCATTTTCACCCTCACTTTTCACTGCAAGAATTTTCACGCGAAACCCGTTTGGAATTAAATAGGTCGAAAAACGGAGCGTTTTCGCTGCAATTTTCGCCCGATTGGCGCGAAAAATTTTCGGGCGAAAAATTGCAGCGAATTTGTGGATAATTGAATACCCCAGTTTATCTTTAAACCCTTTGTACACATATGCATTTTATTTGCAACAATTGGTATGCAGTCATGGATTCAGCGTTCAGCATGATGACATGTGAATCACACCAGGTGTCACCATCAATGGGGATGCCACCAAATTAGCCGAGCTGCTCTGCTATTTAGGTGTCACCCCCTCAGATGGAGTCACTGAGCAGCAGTGATGGATGACAGAGAGGCTGGGGGTTGCCCATCAGCTCCCAGAGTCATACAGCAAGGTGCGTAGTCTCACATACACAAGGCCACTCCTCATGTCGTGTGAGGAGTATGCAGTGACGCACTGGGTGACACTGACCCCAGTAATGCTACTGCACCATATTGACATACTTAAAATGTAGACACCATTAATATCAACACCTGCAAATTATTGACATTGATAGAATGTCGACATCAGAAATGGACATTGTCATAATGTCAACATTTCCAGGAGACCTAGGATTATGTTTAGCACTGGGGTTAGGGTTTCCATTGGGGTTGCCATTAGGGTTGGGGATAGAATTAGAAGAAAACTTCCATGATGACATGCTCACAATATCGACATAACATCCTTGTTGGCATACTGAATGACAATGTCGATATTAAGAACATTACAATCATGTCAACATTCTTGTGTCAGCATGATGACTAATGACATTGTGGCCATCGAACATATATACCTCATATCTCCCAACCGTCCAGTTTCCAGTGGGACACTTGCGGGCCGAGTGTCCCGTGTATAGGCGGGAGGTTGGGGACAATGGGCGATATCCTATTAGCAGCGGTACTCCACCTCTGCTTATAGGATCGCCGGGTGTTATTTATCCTGCTTGCCTAGATGCCGGCATCCTTTTCCCCTGATGCTGGCACGTATCGGGGATTATGCTTTGAGTGCCTCAGAGAGCAGTGGTGCCAGTGAGGCTGAGACTTCCATTCAGTGCAGGGAGAGGGCTGGGGTCAGCCCAGCAGCTGACGGAGTGCTGAGCTCACTCCCAGCATAGCATAAAATGACATCATCAAGGGGCGTGGTTTACCTGTAACTAGGCCATGCACCCTTTTTGGTCATATGTACCTTCAGTCCGGACTTTGGGATTACAAATGTAGGGAGGTATGTTTCCACACCCCAATATTCTAGTGCAGTTCATTCACACAAAGCATGATGTATACTAACCCCACAGGGGATACGGTCTTAGGTCGACACAACTTAGGTCAATAGTCATTAGGTCGATCGCTGAAGGTCGACATGTGCATTAGGTCGACATGCACTAGGTCGACATGTGCATTAGGTCGACATGTACTAGGTCAACATGTCAAAAGGTCGACATGAGCTTTCACTTTTTTTCTTAATTTTTTTGGACTTTTTCATACTTTACGATCCACGTGGACTACAATTGGGAACAGTAACCTTGCCCTGTCACTTTACGGAGAAAATGACACCAAAAACTCATATCGACCGTTTCACCTGTCGACCTAGTACACGTCGACCTAATGCCCATGTCAACCTTCAGTGGTCAACCTAATGACTGTCGACCTAAGTTGTGTCGACCCAACGACCCATACCCCCCCACAGTGGTGTTGGCACTTGTGTGCATACTCAGTAGGTGATAATACTTTTTTGCTTCCACACTTTCATTTACTTTAATTCACAACTTGACTCAAATAAACCAGCTGCATCTGTCACTGTGTAAACTTTGGCAGATGAGAGAAAGCTGTAGTTGCAGCCTAACTAGTGTACCCTGCCCTTTTCAGATGACAGTAACTATTCTGGCTGTGAAGATCTAGATCTCTAATTAGATGAACTTCTGCAAGTTATTTTTAAAAGTATAACTCACTTTAAATCAATTATAATATTTAATAAGAGTTTCATTTTACATTATGCGCTTGAAAAATAGCATTGACAGCTACTCTGATGACATGTTATCTCTCTCTGGATTGAATTAAACAATGTCCAGAATTTTGCAATAATAAACTTGCTCTATGGTGGTACTGTATCCAGGATGATACAATATATTTTCCAATTACACACAAACATGAATTAAGAATAATAAGCAGTTGCACAAATATAACTGATTATTACCATCAATAATATGGATACTTGTAAACCCTCAGACACCCCTACAGAATTCTGTTCCAACTCCTGATCCTCACATACAAGGCCCTCTCTAATTCCACTGCACCATAAATCTCCAACCTCATCTCCCTACATACTCCCACCCGCCCACTCCGGTCGGCCAATGACCATCGCCTCTCGTCTACCCTGGTCACTACATCCTATGCGCAAATCCAAGATTATGCCCCTCTTCACTGGAACAAGCTCCCTTTCTTCCTTACACTCTCCCTGACATTGCAAAGCTTCAAACGGGTGGTCTTCAGTATGCCGACTGACGGGATCCCGGCGCACAGTATACCGGCGCCGGAATCCTGACAGCCGGCATACCGACACTTATTCTCCCTCGTGGGGGTCCACGACCGCCCTGGAGGGAGAATAAAATAGCGTGGCGTGCGTAGCGCGCCTCTGTGCCCGTAGCGTGGCGAGTGCAGCGAGCCCGCAAGGGGCTCATTTGCGCTCGCCACACTGTCGGTAAGCCGGCGGTCGGGCTCCCGGCGCCGGTATGCTGGTCGCCGAGAGCCTGACCGCCGGCATACCATACTGAACCACTTAAAACGGGCACTGAAAACTCACCTGTTCATCAAAGCCTACCCTTCCACATAACCCAGTCTTGAGGCCGCTCTCCCATCCTCATGCCTTGGCCATCTCTACCTCGCTTACTTCCTGACACCAGGCCACCTTCTGCTTGCTTGTACCTCATGTCACCTGTCTGTCTCCCTATTCCCCTAGATGGTAAGCTCCTTGGAGCAGGGCCCTCTTCCCTGCTGTTCTCACAGCCCTCTTCTCTTGCACTTCAATTACAGGTCTATCCTACTCAGTAACTGTCTATACCTGCATCTCCTCCTGCTCGTAACTGTTCAACTCCTCCAATGGCTGTCCGCCCCCAGTAGTACGCCGAGTACTTCTGTGCTGCCTGACATCTGAGCTGTAGTGTTACTGAGAACTGTGGCATTAATTGTTACCTGTGCTCTCTGTTTTAGTTTTTTTTGTGATGTTAAGTTCTGTATACCCTGTATTGTTCTAATGTGTGTTGTATGTATGGCGCTGCTAAACACTTGTGGTGCCTTATAAATAAATTGTAATAATAATAAAAACAACAACAACAATAATAATAATAACCCACGGTAGGGAAATCAGAGGTAAGTGCTGAATCTAACAGGACATAGAGGAATTTTCAATCAGAAAATCCTGAGTGTCCCAGCTACAGATAAAATCAAAATGTCAGATAAGGTTTTATGGCACCCTCAAGATGCTGTGCCTACACAGAGTAATTTGGTCTTCCCAGGGGCTAATATTTTCATATAGGGAACCTAAAGGCCCGTATTCACGGGCCGATGTGGGAGAGATGTGTGCTGGGCGAACCGCTCAGCACACATCTCTCCCCCTGCTCAACACAGCGCGATGTGTGCTGAGCGTGCGGGGGGAGACGGGGGGGGGGGGGGCAATTTAGCACCAGCGATAGCGATGCTCGGGGCTGCGCATCGCTATCGCTGGGGGGGCATACACACGGAGCGATCATGCTTAAAATCTAAGCAATCTAGTCAGATTGCTTAGATTATCACTCCGTGAGTACCCCCCTTAATACTTCAAAGCTCTATCTTTTATACTGTTGATACATTTTATATATATATATATATATATATATATATAAAGATTACCGCGGTCTGTGGGGTATAAGGGGGTAAGTGTTGTCTATGTCTTGTGATTGTACTGTTGTGGTGTGGTCCTGAGGACGGGGTGTTGTCCCCGAAAGTACTCGACCTGAACCTTTAATACACATTTGCTACTTTGCCATTATTGATGACTCCAGAGTGCCTTTTTTCTTGGATTTGCATTTTACCTGATGTGGCACCGGAGCAAGCTGCTTATTTAGTGGAGTGCCGGCAGTCAGTGGCGTAACTACTGCCCCCGCAGTCCTCGCGGTGGCTTGGGGGCGAGGGGCTGCGGGGGCGCCACTGATTTACAGCAGACTGACATGCGGACGAGCGTCCGCATGTCAGTCTGCAGTCTCCTTCCCTCCGCCGCTTTTTGGAGGGACACGGAGGGCACACAGCGCGCCTCCCTGTGTCCCTCCTGCTGCATCATCTCCGGCGGCCGTGGGTCTAATAGGGGGAAGTGCCGTCCGTGAGCTCTAATTGGCTCACGAACCGGCACTTCCCCTAGACCCGCGGCCGCCGGAGATGATGCAGCAGGAGGGACACAGGAGAGACGAGCTGTGCCCTCCTCCGTGTCCCTCCAAAAAGCGACGGCGGGGGGGGGGGGGGGGGGGTAAATATCTGGCACTGGGGGCATATATGGCACGGGGGGGGGAGGGAGGAATATCTGGCACTGGGGCATTTCTGGCACTGGGGGGATTATCTGGCACTGGGGGCATATATGGCACGGGGGGGAGGGAGGAATATCTGGCACTGGGGCATTTCTGGCACTGGGGGGAATATCTGGCACTGGGGGCATATCTGGCACTGGGGGGGGATATCTGGCACTGGGGCATATATGGCACTGGGGGGGAATATCTGGCACTGGGGGCATATATGGCACTGGGGGGGGATATCTGGCACTGGGGGCATATATGGCACTGGGGGGGGGATATCTGGCACTGGGGCATATATGGCACTGGGGGGAATATCTGGCACTGGGGGGGGGGGATATCTGGCACTGGGGCATATATGGCACTGGGGGGAATATCTGGCACTGGGGGGAATATCTGGCACTGGGGGGGATATCTGGCACTGGGGCATATATGGCACTGGGGGGGAATATCTGGCACTGGGGGCATATATGGCACTGGGGGGGAATATCTGGCACTGGGGGCATATATGGCACTGGGGGGGATATCTGGCACTGGGGGCATATATGGCACGGGGGGAATATCTGGCACTGGGGGGAATATCTGGCACTGGGGGCATATATGGCACGGGGGGAATATCTGGCACTGGGGGGAATATCTGGCACTGGGGGCATATATGGCATTGGGGGCATATTTGGCACTGGGGGGGAATATATGGCACTGGGGGCATATCTGGCACTGGGGGCATATGTGGCACTGGGGGGGAATATCTGACACTGGGGGCATATGTGGCACTGGGGGGGTATATGTGTACCTGGCACATGGGGACGACGACTATATTTGGCACTGGGGCATGTAAGTACCTGGCACCGTGGGGGAATATCTGGCACTGGGGACATATGTGGCACTGGGAGCACAGCCCTAGCAACAAGGACTACCTCCTAGCAACGAGCATGACACCCAGTGCATGAAACACCTGGCAACGAGCATGACACCCAGTGCATGAAACACCTGGCAACGAGCATGACACCCAGTGCATGAAACCCCTGGCAACGAGCATGACACCCTGAGCATGAAAACCCCTGGCACCGTGCATGGAACCAAGAGCATGAAACCCCTGGCAACGAGCATGACACCCAGTGCATGAAACCCCTGACAACGAGCAGGTAATTGAAAAGTAATTAGAAGCCTTACTGTAGGACTTAATGTGTAATGGGCATTACGGTGTGTGGCGTAATGTATCACGGACATTGCGGTGTGTGTCATAATGTGTCACAGGCATTACGGTGTATGGTATACTATATCACGGGCATTGTGATATGTGGTATAATGTCTCAGGGTCATTGCAGTGTGTGGCATAATGTATCACGGACATTGCGGTGTGTGTCATAATGTGTCAGGCATTACGGTGTGTGGTATACTATATCACGGGCATTGTGGTATGTGGTATAATGTCTCAGGGTCATTGCAGTGTGGCATAATACATAACGGGCATTGCGATGTGTGGCATAGGGTATAACGGGCAGGGCATTGCGGTATGTGTCACAGGCATTATGGTGTATGGTATACTATATCACGGGCATTGTGGTATAATGTCTCAAGGTCATTGCAGTGTGTGGCATAATGTGTCACAGGCATTGTATGTGCTATAATGTATCGGGCATTGCAGTGTGTGGCATAATGTATCACGGACATTGCGGTATGTGTCATAATGTGTCACAGACATTGTATGTGCTATAATGTATCAGGGGCATTGCAGTGTGTAGCATAATGTATAACGGGCATTGCGATTCCTGTCATAATGTGTCACAGGCATTACGGTGTGTGGCATAATGTGTCACAGACATTACGGTGTGTGGCATAATGTGTCGGGGGCATTACAGTGTGTGCATATTGTGTCGTGCATTATTGTGTGCGGCATAATGTCTAAGGGCCATTGCAGTATGTGGCATAATGTATACTGGGCATTACTATAAGGAGGAAAAATGACAAATAATGTAAGGGGCATGAATCAGGATTATTTTTCTTTCCTGTGGTGGCCAACGTATGGGCGTGCAGGTTGCAAAACTGGGGTATAAGGTAGTCTTTTCCTGCAATGCCACGCCCCTTTATGCGAAACCACGCCCACTCCAACAAAACCACGCCCCTTTCTTTCTTGCTCCCAATTATGGAGCATGAAGGGGGGGGGGGGCGCCGAAGAATTTTTTGGCTTGGGGGAGAAAAATTTCTAGTTACGCCACTGCCGGCAGTATATGGTTGTGTATCGTTGTGCTGGTTTCAGCATAAGTTGCAAGGCACCTGCATCCATATTGCTCTTTTTTCTGTATGAATTGTGATTGACTACTCTCTACTTCAGTTACTGAACATTACTGATAGAATTGCATCCCCATGGAGTCAAGTATACCGGGCTCGCTGTCTGTGGATCAGAGTGCGGGACATGGTGTATTGGTGACACCATTGGGGGAGACTTTCAGTTACAGTACTGATGAAATTAATCGCATCTTGTCTAAAGAAGCTGTACCTGTGTTGGATATTGCACACAATTCTGAGGATGTTTATCATCAATTGGTCAGGATGAAAAGACGTGAGATAGACTTTCTATTACACAGTATTTCTTTATCAGATTATTTTAGGGATCATAAAATCCCACGTGGATTCAGAGTGAGAAATGTGCCGACTATTGGCCGAAATAATCCCGAATTTGTACGCAAATGGGTGGCCATATTAAATAAGTGCGCTTTTGATTTAATGATCCTGGTGGTGGAGGAGGCGAATAGGGAACTACATCTAACCCGTCAGAAAATTGTTGTTTATGAGAAAGATCATCTCAAAACTTTAGAAGATGACAGTGACGGTAAATGGTTGGAACGGTTGCAGTCACAATGTGACCAATATCGTAGAGAACTGCTTAAATTCAAAAGGAGTAAGAGGTTCGCGGTGGACTCTGATTACGATGAAAATCGAGTATACAAATGGCTGACAGGTGGACAGGAGAGACCAACGGGTGCTAATAGACGGCGACCATGGCAAAGGAGGAAGCAACACCTTCTCAGACAGGTGCGGGCAGATCAAGCACGGACAGTGAATTTGCGGTATCCGAATCAGATGATGGAAGCAAGACCGGATCTGTCCCTTTAGATACTGGCAAGAAAAAGCCCATATGAGCGATAGACGAACTCCCACCCGCCGGGGCAGGCAGAACCAGAGGGGTCAGAAAAGTGCAGGAGAAGAAGAAGACAACCTAATATTTAATCTCTCTGATCGGGCCCTTACTAAAGAGGAACTGCAAGTACTAAACCGTGGTCTGAGTTTTGTACCAACAAATTTCCATAATGAATTTAATTGGAAATGTGATCTCCATAGATTTGCCCGTAAATTAAGACTAAAAGAATTTTTTGCCAATAGGACGCCCTCCAGTGATGACTCTGTCTTCAGACCTTTCTTACAGAAAAGATCTCGATCTAACTATGATCCAATTTCCAACAATCCATCAATCAAGACGTTCTGTAGACTGATGGATGAAGCGGTAACCAAATTTGCCAATGCACCTGTGAAACCTCACCTTAATCTATCCAAAGCCGAACACATGGCATTGAAGTCACTGCAATCCTATGAGGATATTACCATCAGGCCCGCCGATAAAGGCAGGGCCATTGTTATCCAAAATATCAATGATTACCGATCTGAGATTCAGTCCCAACTATCCGATATTGCGGTGTATAAGAGGTTACCCTGTGACCCGACTAGCACCTACCAGAAGGAACTATTCCATATTCTCACAAAGGCGTATACAGAGCACAAGATTTCGAAGAAAATTCAGGAAGCGTTATGTGTACAGTACCCTAAAATTCCAGTACTGTACACGATTCCTAAATTACACAAAAATTGTGAAAAACCTCCGGGACGGCCAATAATCTCGGCCAGAGACTCGTTATATTCTCCAGTGTCACAGTTCTTGGACTGTATTTTGCAACCCTGTCTACTCAACCAGGACTCCTTTTTAAAGGACACTACCTCCTTTTTAAACATTCTGAAAGACTTTCCAGAACTCCCTCCTGGGACATTAATGTGCTGCTTGGATATCAGCAGCCTCTATACTAGCATCCCCCATGATGGGGGTATGAGGGCGATGAAGCGTTTCATTGAGGCTAATGTACCTGTAGAGCTGTTTGACCATGAGCTGTTCTTGCATTTACTTGAGCTCACTTTATGTCGTAATTATTTTTTGTTTGACAGCAGGTATTATTTGCAATTGAGAGGGTGTGCGATGGGTTCTTCTGTCGCCCCCTCTTATGCAAATATATACATGTTTGATTTCGAATCTAGGATATTTTTTTCTGATCCTGTACGTAGTAGACATATTATTTTGTTCAAACGGTACATCGATGATGTCTTTTTACTCTGGACTGGGGGGGTACAGACGTTCCTTGATATGATGGGTGAGATTAATAATCTGCAGACTCCGATTAAGTTTACATACACCTACAGTCATTCTGATATTAACTTCCTAGATGTTCATGTCAGTATTGTGGATCATAAATTTGAAACGGAAGTTTTTAATAAACCTACTGATAGGAATACATTGCTGGTAGCAACCAGTCACCATCCAGTTGCCTTGAAACAGGGATTGCCACTATCCCAAATGATGCGTGTTGCTCGCATCTCCAGTAATATAGATCAAGTACCAGGTGAAGTTGATAAAGTAGTATCTAAATTTGTATGTAGGGGGTATGATCGTAAACTGCTAGAAGTACAAAAAACTAAGGTTCTGAATATGTCTAGAGCAGAGTTGTTAGAACCTAGGAATCGCAATCAGGACAATTTGTTACCATGGAGCAGTGATTTTACTGTAGCCAGTCCTATTGTGAAAAGAGCTAGTAAAGCTCTCTGGCCAATAGTCTGTTCAGATAAAGATCTCCCTATCTTTAAAAATAAGAGACCGATTGCCGCCTTTCGGCGGGGTAGCAATCTAAGAGATCGCTTAGTACGTACGGACATTTCAGGATTGAATATCCCTAAAGCACCAAATACATATACCAAACCAGCTGGTTGCTATTCATGTAGTGATTGCACTACGTGCAAATTTATCATTCAATGTAAACAATTTAACCATCCCCATACAGCTAAGGTGTACGATATCAGATACGTCCTGACTTGTAACACCAGTTATGTTGTTTACGTTGTGGTCTGTCCGTGTGGTTTGTTCTACGTCGGGCAGACCACACGTAAATTTAAGGAAAGAATGAATGCTCATAGGTCAGCTATCAGACTTTCCCTCAATGGTAAAGATATTGATCAACCTGTCCCTAGACATTTTAAGGAGCATAATCATCCACTGGAATCTATACGATATTTCATTATCGACCATGTTCCGGAGTCCTTACAGGGTGGAGATAGAGCAAAAACATTGTTAATTAAGGAGTCCCGTTGGATCTTGAGGTTGGGAACTACTAAACCGGGGGGTCTCAATGACAAAATTAACTGGAATTCTTTTGTGTAACACTATTTGTCCTGGTTTATTCCCTAAATCCCTGATCTAGTTAATATAGTTCTGTGCGCATTCATACATGTGTTCTAGGATATGAATATGTATTCACATTAACAAGGTGATTTCCATACTGTATACTGTTGTTTTTTGTATGTTTTATTTATATTTTTCATTTTTTATCTTTTTCTTTTTTTGTTTGTATAAGGAGTAATGTTTTGGTATGTATACCTGCTGTATTCCCTATAACCTGTGTCCTCCGTTGTACCCACAGGGCGGCTGTACGTGAGTGCATTGAAAAACCATGTGTGGAACGCATCATGGCCGGCTTATTGGAACTCACACAGACGTTCCTATGGTAACGGCAGAGTGACTTCCGGGAGTGCGTCAGTAGATGCGTCTCCGGCCGGCGGCCCTGGGGAGCGGAATGGCGGCACGGGGAGGAGATTACCGCGGTCTGTGGGGTATAAGGGGGTAAGTGTTGTCTATGTCTTGTGATTGTACTGTTGTGGTGTGGTCCTGAGGACGGGGTGTTGTCCCCGAAAGTACTCGACCTGAACCTTTAATACACATTTGCTACTTTGCCATTATTGATGACTCCAGAGTGCCTTTTTTCTTGGATTTGCATTTTACCTGATGTGGCACCGGAGCAAGCTGCTTATTTAGTGGAGTGCCGGCAGTATATGGTTGTATATATATATATATATATATATATATATATACACAACGAGGAACCGGCCCTGGCACTCCCTGACTCACAGAAGAATATACTTGCCGGGTGCCATCCAAACGTGCTGCCGCAAGGCAGTTCGTTCAAATACAGTCCAGAGGCAGCACTCCGTAAATAATGAAACAAAAACCAAATAGGTTAAGCAAGGTTTCAGCGCTTTAATGCGCTTTTGTTGAGCATAAATAACAAATGACAATTTACCAGAATAAAAAGACAGACATACCCACCACCAGTGCAAGAGTCAATTCCTGTTTCCGGTCACTATCACGTTCGACCACAGGAGATGACGTCACCCACATATATAACTAAAGAGAAAATGCAGTTCGGTGTTAAAACAGACACAGTAGCAAAGAGTTTTAAAGTGTAACATTAAAAAGCAAACACTGTAACAAGGCTAAGACATCAGAGGAATTACATATGGCTCAATCAGTGTTACAAAGAAATTATTAGAAAAACTAGCATATATAGATTAAAAAAAATCAATTCAAGAGAGCGCATAGAAACTCCAAACAGAGGATAAAAATATTTGAGTAGCTGAACACAGGTAATTGGAATTTAGATGGATATAGAAAAAAAATCACAATGAGCTAAAGCCACTACAGGGAAGGCTTCAAATACGTTTAAATATGAGGACATTATAGATAATTTATCATAAAAAAACAGCTTAACCCTAATGTCTCATTTTACCCACGTGGGGCCAATGTATCAAGACGCTCAATCCAACAAGACTACAATTGTAGTAATAATTTGGATCTATTTCCTCCACGTGCAAGTGGAGGCACATGATCTATTATACGATACCTCTGTGAAGATAGATTATGTTTTGCCTGAGCAAAGTATCTAGCAGCAGCTTGATCACTATATCCAGAAGCTAGAGCCAACCAGATCACATATTGGTGTTGTGCCATTCTGGTCTTAAATTGGCAATCAGTTTTTCCAGTGTACATTTTGGCGCAAGGGCAGGTGATAGAATAAACAACATGAGTGGTGGTGCAGGTCAGGAAGTGGCGTATATTATATTCAATTCCCGAAAATTGATGGAAAAAAGATGTTCCTGTTTGTAAATAGCTACAGGTGGTACAATTGGGGCATTTAAAACACCCCTTTCTCTTAGTACCCAAACATTGTTTATTTTTAACCTTACCCATGCCAGTGATGTCATTACACACCAAATAATCCTTAAGGTTTTGGCCACGTTGATAGCATGACATCAAAGAAGAATTATGCCACGGGGTCAAATCTTTGTCAGTGCTAACAATCGGCCACAATTTCTTGGCTTCACTATTGATATGACTGCTCATGTGGTTAAACCTATTTACCCAGATATGTTTGTGTTTATTTTTTTATTTTTTTATATAAACATTTAGTTGCTGCTGGGGAATGGCTAAAATTTTCTTTTTTAGTTTCTCCAACACTTCCACTGAATAACTTCTAGCCAAAAACTTAGAATACATGTTGTCAATCTCAACGATGCCATCCTCCCTATAGCTATTCAATCTGAGAGCCCTCAGAAATTGTGAGTACGGGAGGGCATCCTTAAGGGGCTTAGGATGTGCACTCGTTGCTAATAAAAAGTTATTACGATCCGTACTTTTAGTGAATAATGACGTGTATAGTTTGCCATTATTCTTACATATTGTTAGGTCTACAAATTGAACTGTAGTATCATCCATCTTATAAGTAAACTTAACTGGATTGTCAGTTGCATTATGTGTATCAATTAAATTCCCAAAAGACTCTTTAGTGTCATTCCATATGATGAATAAATCATCAATGAAGCGATAAAACGCTTTTTGGCTGTATTTGGACATGAAAAAAACCATCTTGTTCAATACTGTACATGAAGGCATTGCGAACGATGGGGCCACAATTGACCCCATTGCCACGCCAGACACCTGTAAAATATAATAACCATCGTGGTAAAAATAATTCTGAGTTAGAACCAATTGAAGCAATTGACAAAAGAATTCTAAGTTGGGACCTGCATAGTGAATATTGTTGTTAAGTAATATCCTAGTAGCATTCATGCCGATTACATGCGGAATACACATAATAATAATAATAATAATTTTATTTATATAGCGCTCTTTCTCCAATAGGACTCAAGGCGCTTAACAGATACATAGCATAATATAGTACAGAAAATAATGAAGTACATTTTCATAAAATACAGAAGCATGAAGATACTAAAAGGGACATTATGGAAATGCTTGAGTAAACAGAAAAGTCTTGAGTCTACTTTTGAAGGATCCTATAGTTGGGGCCTCTCGCTCTGTGCGGGGAAGTGAGTTCCATAGAGTCGGAGCCGCATGACTAAAAGCTCGACCCCCAGATGAATTACACATGTAAAGATTACATACATCTACTGAACAGAGAATACAGGTAAATCGGAAAGCTTAGACAATAACTGTAACAAGTGATTAGTGTCCTTTAAAAATTATGGTTTGGCCTGCACACAAGGTTGCATAAAGGAATCCAAGAATGTATAAATCGTCTGAAATAGTGAGCCCCGGGCTGCTATAATGGGACACCCGGGGTTTTTTTTTTGATCCTTATGGATTTTTGGTAATAAATACATTAAAGTTATAATAGGATCATCAACCTTGAGAGCCTTTTTTAAAGATTCAGAAATGATACCCTGTGTGCAGGCCTCCATCAAATAAGTGTCTTATTCCTTCTTAAAGGTGTAGGTGGGGTCACTTGTTCATTTTCTGTAAACACACTGATCATTAAGCTGACGTTCCATTTCCAATCGATAGTCAGAAATGTTGAGGATGACTATCGAGCCCCCCTTGTCCGCCTGACAGACAACAATGTCATCTTAGGACGCAAGATCTTTAAGCGCTTGTTTTTCTTCAATGGTTAAATTCCAAAATTGAGTTTTTTTGTTAGTCGGATCCTTACTGATGTTATTGTTCAATAAACAAGTGAATGTTTTGATAGACGCATTCACACTGCTAGGATCAAATGTAGACAGAGGCGGGTCCAGAAGAAAATGATAGGGGGGAGCACCATGGAAGGGGCAAGTACATTTGCGTGCGGCTTCGGTGCATGTGAGGTGGCGCTTCTTATACAATGCCCACAGTTGTAGCGCTCATTATGCAATGTCCACTGTACTGGTAGTACCCCTTATATAGACCCCATAGTAGTGGTGCCCCTTATGCAATGCCCGTATTGCCCCCAGTAGTAATGTTGCCTGTAGTAATGCCCCCAGTCATTTAGCGCCCTAGTAGTTATGCCCCCAGTGGTAATGCCCCAGTAGTTTGCCTGCTTGTAGTTTAGCCACCAGTAGTAATGCCCCCCTGTAGTTTGCCCCATTGTAGTTTAGCCCCTGTAGTTATGCACCCCTTGTAGTTTAGCCCCCAGTAATAATGCCCCCAGTAGTTTGGCCCCTGTAGTTATCCCCCAGTAGTTTGGCCCCTGTAGTTATGCCCCCAGTCAGAGCGGGCCTAGGTATTTGGTATGCCTAGGGGCATCAGCAGCTTCTGCTGATTAAAATTATATGCGGCATGCCTATATTCTGTGTGTAGTATTTCGTATGCACATACAGCCACAGTCACACACAGTATATAGGCATGCCACATATCATTTTATTCAACAGAAGCTGCTTGTGCATCCTAGTCACATAGCAATTCAAATATGACACATTTTCATAAAAAAATGGTGCCCAACGTTAGCAGAGCTGCCAGCTGACTCACATCAGCCATCTACTGCTGCATAGTACATTGAGGCAAGATTTATGAGGATACATCTGTTTACAAGCAGAGGCAGAGGTCACAGTGTTAGCGGCCGTGTGAGTGCTGTGTGTGAGTGGGTTAGTTGTGCAATAGTGTTTGGCATAAGAGGCATTATGCATGTCGTGTATAAATGCATTAATAATGTGTAGCAAATGTGTAAGGGGCACTATGTGAGTCATTATGTGTATAAGGGCATTAATAATGTGCGGCATATGTGTAAGGGACATTATGTGTATAAGAGCATTTATAAAGGTTGGCATAATGTGTAAGGTGCATTATTTTTATAAGGACATTAATAATGTGTGTCATATGTGCAAGGGGCATTACTGTGTGGTATTATGTGTATAAATGCATTACTAATGTGTGGTATTATGTGTATAAGGTGCTCTACTGTGTGGCATAATGTATAGAAAAGGGACTACTGTGTGGTCTAATGTGATGTGAATAAAGAGTAATATGGTGTGGTGTAATGTGAATAAGGAGCAATTCAGTGTGATGTAATGTGAATAAGGGGCACTACTGTGAGGAGTAACGTATATAAGGTAAAGTGGTAATACTATGTGATGTAACGTGAATTAGGGACACTATCGCATAATAAAATGTGAATAAAGTTGCACTACTGTGTGGAATAATTTGAATTGGGGTACTATTGTGTGGCCATGCCCCTTGCCAGCAAAAACACGCCCCTTTTTGGGCTGTGCGCCGAATGTGCGCACTGTTCCTATTTTAAATATAGGAGGTAGGACCACCAAAATAAGGACTGCTATGGGTGAGGGGTGATGGTGATGGGTAAGAGGTGCAGGGTCAGAGGCAGACTAGCGGCGGTGTTAGGGGGCACCAGCCAAAATCTTGCCTAGGGCATCATATTGGTTGGGGCCGGCTCTTCCCCCAGTAGTTTGGCCCCCCTGTAGTTTAGCCCCCAAGCAGTAATGCCCCTGTAGTTAAGCCGCCAGTAGTAATGCCCCTGTAGTTACGCCGCCAGTAGTAATGCCCTCCTGTAGTATGCCCCTAGTAAGGAAAGTTGGTGATTCCGCACCAGTCATACACAATTACATGTGTTTATATGAACCAGTATTCGTATATACAGAGATAGGGGTATATGCAATTGCGGTCGAATTCCCGAAAATGTCGAAAAACGAGACATTTTCGCCCAAAAAAAAATTTCGACAATGCAATTCAGTACTTTTCGTAAAAAAAAAACGACTTTCCAAATTCGACTTTTTGAAATTCGACATTTGTCAAATTCGACATTTCTGCAATGGTACAAATGCGGCAATTCGACAAAAGTATATTCAATTGAAGTTTGGAAATTCGACAACGGCGCTTTTAGACAGTAAATTCGTCATTTTCAATCACTTCAACACTTTTTGAACACTTTTCAACACTTTGGTGGCGGAATCTAATAAAAAAAATTTAAAACATGTTTTTTTTTGGTGTTTTTTTTATTGGTAATAGCATATCTATTTATATTAGAAGGGATTAGGTACTTGGTTTGTCTATTTTGGAGGCACAAGTATTATTTATATATTTTTTAAAATATTATTTATTTTTATTTTTATTTTTTAAATGGAATGGTAAAAATCAGAAAAAAAATTGCGTGGGGTCCCCCCTCCTAAGCATAACCAGCCTCGGGCTCTTCGAGCCGGTCCTGGTTCTAAAAATCCGGGGGGGAAAATGACAGGGGATCCCCCGTATTTTTAAAACCAGCACCGAGCTCTGCGCCTGGTGCAAAAAATACGGGGGACAAAAAGAGTAGGGGTCCCCCGTATTTTTTACACCAGCATCGGGCTCCACTAGCTGGACAGATAATGCCACAGCCGGGGGTCACTTTTATACAGCGCCCTGCGGCCGTGGCATTAAATATCCAACTAGTCACCCCTGGCCGGGGTACCCTGGGGGAGTGGGGACTCCTTCAATCAAGGGGTCTCCCCCCAGCCACCCAAGGGCCAGGGGTGAAGCCCGAGGCTGTCCCCCCCATCCAAGGGCTGCGGATGGGGGGTTGATAGCCTTAAGAAAATTTTAAGAATATTGTTTTTTCCAGTAGTACTACAAGTACCAGCAAGCCTCCCCCGCAAGCTGGTACTTGGAGAACCACAAGTACCAGCATGCGGGAGAAAAACGGGCCCGCTGGTACCTGTAGTTCTACTGGAAAAAAAAATACCCAAATAAAAACAGGACACGCACACCGTGAGAGTAAAACTTTATGACACACATGTCGACACACATACATACTTACCTATGTTCACACGCCGACCTCTGTCCACTTGTCCATGTAGAATCCACGGTGTACCTGTGAAAAAAATTATACTCACCTGATCCAGTGTCCAGATTATAATCCACGTACTTGGCAAAAAAAGAAAACGAACATCCGGACCAGGCGGACTGAAAGGGGTCCCATGTTTACACATGGGACCCCTTTCCCCGAATGCAGAGACCCCCCCCGTGACTGCTGTCACAGAAAGGTCTCTTAAGCCAATCAGGAAGCACTACTTCGTGGCACTCTCCTGATTGGCTGTATGCGCGTCTGCTGGCAGACAGCGCATCGCATAGCTCCCTCCATTAGTTTCAATGGTGGGAACTTTGCGGTCAGCGGTGGGGTTACCCGCGGTCAGCCGCTGACCGCGGGTGACCTCACCGCTGACCGCAAAGTTACCACCATTGAATATAATGGAGAGGCTTTGCGATGCGCTGTCTGACAGCTCAGACGCGCATAGCCAATCAGCAGAGTGCCAGGACGTTGCGCTCGCTGATTGGCTGAAGGGACCTTTCTGTGACAGCAGTCACGTGGGGTCCCGGCATTTGTGGAAAGGGGTCCCATGTGTAAACATGGGACCCCTTTCAGTCCGTTTGGTCCGGGTGTTCGTTTTGTTGTTTTGCCAAATACGAGGATTATTTTAAAAGATCCGGACACTGGATTGAGGTGAGTATAATTTTTTTCACAGGTACACCATGGATTCTACATGGACAAGTGGACAGAGGTCGGCGTGTGAACATAGGTAAGTATGTGTGTGTCGACATGTGTGTAATAAAGTTTTACTCTCACGGTGTGCGTGTCCTGTTTTTATTTGGGTATTTTTTTCCAGTAGAACTACAGGTATTAGCGGGCCCGTTTTTCTCCCGTATGCTGGTACTTGTGGTTCTCCAAGTACCAGCATGCGGGGGAGGCTTGCTGGGACTTGTAGTACTACTGGAAAAAACAATATTTTTACAATTTTCTCAAGGCTATCAGCCCCCCATCCGCAGCCCTTGGATGGGGGGACAGCCTCGGGCTTCACCCCTGGCCCTTGGGTGGCTGGGGGGGACCCCTTGATTGAAGGGGTCCCCACTCCCCCAGGGTACCCCGGCCAGGAGTGACTAGTTGGATATTTAATGCCATGGCCGCAGGGCGCTGTATAAAAGTGACCCCCGGCTGTGGCATTATCTGTCCAGCTAGTGGAGCCCGATGCTGGTGTAAAAAATACGGGGGACCCCTACTCTTTTTGTCCCCCGTATTTTTTGCACCAGCACCAGGCGCAGAGCCCGGTGCTGGTTTTAAAAATACGGGGGATCCCCTGTCATTTTCCCCCCCGGATTTTTAGAACCAGGACCGGCTCGAAGAGCCCGAGGCTGGTTATGCTTTGGAGGGGGGACCCCACGCAATTTTTTTGGGGGTTTTTTACCATTTTTTCCGTTTTTTTAAAAATCGGATCAAAATCCGTCAAATCGGTCGTTTTTCGACAGCGGGACTGTCGAATCCGTTTTTTATTGAATATGTTGAATTCCGGCACCCACTTGCCGGAATTCGACGGTCGAATTGTGTCGAATTAAAAAACGGGCGAAAAATTGCCGCGATTCGCCGGTAATTGCATATACCCCATAATCTCTTAGTTACAGTCTGGTGGTGCACCCAGAGTCAGGAAACAGCTAGAGCAAAAATAGATTAAAGAAGACTCTTGTCTTGGGTGCACTCTTGTTCAAATTATACTGATATTATTAAAACATAACGTTTATTATGCCTTTTTAAAATAAGTTCAGTATCCACTCATTCTCATTCATATTGGATCCACTTCAGTCAGGCTTTCGTGCTCAACACTCCACAGAGACGGCACTGACCAAAGTAGTGAATGATCTGGTCACTGCTAGATCAAAAGGCCATTACACACTACTTATTCTTCTAGATCTCTCTGCTGCTTTTGACACTGTTGACAACTCTCTTCTCATACAAACACTACAATCCCTAGGTCTTCAGGACACAGCCCTTTCTTGGTTCTCATCCTACCTATCTAATCGCTCTTTCAGTGTTCACTTCTCTGATTCTACCTCCTCTTCTCTACCTCTATCAGTTGGAGTACCACAAGGCTCAGTCTTAGGTCCTCTGCTTTTCTCAATCTATACCTCCTCTCTTGGTAAACTAATCAGCTCCTTTGGATTTCAGTATCATTTGTATGCTGATGATACTCAAATCTACCTATCCTCCCCAGATTTGTCACCACCAGTATTGGCTCGTGTCACTGGATGCCTGTCTGCCATTTCATCCTGGATGTCATCTCGCCACCTCAAACTCAACATTTCCAAAACCGAATTAATTATTTTCCCACCAGCTAAGAGTAGTTACCAACCTGATATCTCTATAACTGTTGACAATGCAACTATCCACCCCACAAGCTCGTTGCCTAGGTGTCACCCTTGACTCTGAACTGTCCTTTGTTCCACACATTCAATCTGTCTCTAAATCATGTTACATGCACCTTAAAAACATATCCAAAATACGCCCTTATCTTACACAAGACACTGCAAAAACTCTAATCCATGCACTCATCATCTCCCGCATTGATTATTGTAATAGTCTCCTTACTGGTCTTCCCAAACATAGGCTATCACCACTTCAATCCATTTTAAATGCAGCTGCGAGGCTAATCTTCCTCGCCAGACGTTCTTCATCTGCTGATCCGCTCTGTCAGTCCCTCCATTGGTTACCGGTATTCTACCGTGTCAAATATAAAATACTTTTACTTACATACAAGGCTATTAACCAAACTGCACCATCATACATCTCCTCACTCATCTCACAATATCTCCCTACCAGACCTCTCCGCTCTGCACAAGATCTGCGTCTCTCATCCACATGTATTACCTGTTCCCACTCAAAATTACAGGACTTTACCCGGGCTTCACCCACTCTGTGGAATGCACTCCCACGCACAATAAGACTCTCCTCTAGTCTCCAAACCTTTAAACGTTCTCTGAAAACTCATCTCTTCAGACAAGCCTACCAAATTTCAGACCCACACACATAACCTTCACAGCTTCCCTATCAAGTTACATCCCCTCTGTACAGTCCACATAAACTCACATTTTGTCTTCCAACATTGCTGGGTGATCATATCATATACAACCCATTAAGAACCTAGCAACCTGGGGAACCATTATGTGACAGGTAGCATCTATCCTTGTGTATCAATGCCTATTTCCCTATAGATTGTAAGCTTGCGAGCAGGGCCTTCCTACCTCTGTCTGTCTGTCTGTCTTTGCCCAGTTTTGTTCTATAATTGTTGTTCTAATTGTAAAGCGCAACGGAATATGCTGCGCTATATAAGAAACTGCTAATAAATAAATAAATAAATAAATTCTCCCCATGGAGTTGTTGCAAAGAAAGGAAAAAAACAAACATAAACACCACAAATGTATCATTGGAGGAATTTTTTTTTGGTATGTTCTGGTTTAGTCTATCCCAATATAGACTGGCATAGGGATGTAGATACAGTCGTCATACACCGGTCTTATGCCATACCAGTACAAGCAATGCTTGTTTTAATGGGACCTGAGTTGGTCATGCACAGATAGGTACCAATTACAACGGGAGTATTTGTCTCATATATCTACTGTCACATCTCATCCTCTAATGTTTAAAGTGCTCTGCGAAACACATATGCTTAACTCACTATAGGAATGTTTTATCAGCACATGAACCCTGGTGGGTGTGCCTAGTGTCACTGAAATTGACAAATTATTGATTTCTAATTAGTTCCTGCCTGAAAAAATCAGGGTAGGTCAAGGTAGGAAGGAAGAAGCAGTGGTGATCCTGCTGTTGGTATTGAGTTTTGAAAAGAAACAACCTCAAATTACTACACTGGGTATTCTCTGAGGGTCACCCCACAGATACTGACCCAGCCCATCACCGTTTTGCTTCCAAAATCGGACGAGATTGGGCTCTAGCGGTGAGGTATGATAGTAACACGTCGATGAGGTGTTCCATTCACCAATGAGAGTGCACCTATTCAGTAGATTGAAGAAGAAGTGTGGATCTGCTGTCTGTGTTAGACCCAGGATTGCTCCTAGGAATCGTAGATGAGAGTCCACGGAATAGAATGAGAGATGAAATCTCAAATGAGAGAAGAAGAAGATAGTACAACAATAAAGCACAATTTCAGATATATATTGTATTCGATGTGGGTTCATGGTATCCCTAAACAAATTCAATGTGGATATACCCTTTCATAGGGGATGTTTTATCCACACAACAAGAAGATAATACAATAATAGAGCACAATTTCACATATATATTGTATTCGATGTGGGCTTACGGTATCCCTAAACAAATTCAATGTGGGTATACCCTTTCATAGGGAATGTTTTATCCACACACGATCTCAATTTCTGCAGCATATCAAGCTATGTAAAACAGAAAGTCCCAATCCAATTTGTATGCGGGAATATGTGAAAATCACAGTGACATATCAATCAATTTTTGCACAAATGTATCATAGCTGGAGCTGTCATCTCCAGTATTTAATAATTTAACATCACATGAGATAGTAATTAAGCTGTTTTGAACGAATCTCATTTACATGTGCAAATTATCGCCATGATCTGAAAAAACATTTTTCACATATATGACCCCTCCCATATGCCAGTGTGGGGGATTACTGCACAGTATGTCTCAATATAAGGATCTAAACATCATCCAAAAAACATTAGGTTTAGAATAGTGTATTAGGATATATACTGTGTGGCCCGCATTCCCCAGGTGCTGTACAGGCTTCCCTATCTGTTAGTAGTAGTTCAGATAGCCTGACAAAGATTGGAATTGAGAAAGGATATCAAATTCGATACCGGATACCGCCCAGGTCCCTGGGTCAGTTGAAGAAATGATTAGTAGTGATGATATTCTCCCGAGATTGGATCCTATTGCATGGCTCGCTCAAGGGTTCAAAGGTCCTATTGCATGTTAGGTAGGAAAACGCGTTTCACCCGTCTAGCGGGCTTGCTCACTTCCAATGCTAATGATCCATTTGCTGTACCGGGTTTAAAAACCCTGGTAGTTGCTGGTCAGCCAATGGCTGCTTCGTCTGCTGATTAGGTACTCTGCTCCCGCTGACGTCAGCGGAAGCCGTCTGTATATGTGGTTGCCTAGCAATCTAGGTGTCATAGGCTTGTAGGAGGTAACGGGGAGGTCCTAATTTATCAGGATGCACGGGAGCGGAGAAGAAAAAGGAAGAGTAGAAAGAAATCAGAAGAAAGGAAAAGGAAAAGGGGGAAAGCGATCCGTGCGCTACGGGAGCCACAACGCTCCATACGAACCTGACTAGATAGACACCTTGCCGGGCACTGGTGTCTAGTCGCATCTGTAAGTGGGCGGGTCTGTTGCTATGGCAGCAGTTTATTGCGTCATATCCTGGCGTCTACTCCAAAAGGTGGCGTCTCGTTGCATAGCAACCTGCCAATTGGGTTGCTGGCGTCTTGTTGCCTAGCATCTTGATGGTCGGATTGACGACAAATAGTAGTCTATTATTCTGATTGGATGATTGTGGGAAAGAGATGGGTTGGCAGAAACGGGGGAACGTGCTTTTAACACTGTATTAAGGTGACATGAATTAGGTCTGTTTTCTCCTTTTAATGTTGTTAATTATTGTTATAAATGGGACTGTGGTTAGTTGGGCTGTAATAGGAAGGATGATCCTGGTAGGGAAAAGGGAGTGAGGAAGGAAAAGGTGAAAAAGAGGGGAAATGGGAGAAAAAAGGAGGGAGAGAAAGTTGGGGGGGGGGGGGGAAGGGAGGAAAAAAAGGGGGGGGGGGGGGGTAAAGGGGAAGGAGGGGAGGGAGGGGGGTTGTAGTGAAAGTTGCTTGTATTTCAGCTCCAGTGAATATTTTAATAGTATGGTATAAGGATGTGGCTAATTGTGCCTAGGCTTTTGTGGTGCTATAGGATATTGCTATATCAGCAGTGAGTGGGGTGAGAGAGGGCCTGTGACCATTTTGTATGTATGGAAATGGGAGAAAGGGAGGGGGGGGGGTTATTGAGGTGAGGGTTATGTTGGGTGGAGAGGGGTGAAACAGAGGATAAGAAAAGGGAGGTGGTGATTGGAAAAAGGGGGGGGAGGGGGGGAAAGGGGGGGGTAAAATAGAAAGGGGAAGGGAAAAGATGGAATGGGAGGTTTTGGAAATGGGGAAAGTTATTGTTGATAAGGAACTAGGATGCCTGGGAGGAGGGAAAACACACGTGAAGTGAGGAAACGAAACAGAAAAAGGTGAAATTTATTTAAATGAAGGAATAAACAGGATGATTGAGTGTGCATTGCCTATTGCTCAGAGACTGGTGTGTCTATCATGGGGTATATTGTGTGGTGAGAAGGTCAGCGAAGGATTGGGAATAGGGAGGGATGATAATGAGGAGGGAAGGGCTTATTGTTGATTTATTATTTGGAAGATGCGTGGTGAGGGAAGGAGTGTGAAAGTGGGGGATTGAATGCATATACTCAAGGTACCTAGAGTTTTGGTCCATATTGGATTTTGAATCTAGTTTGTTGATACTCCATTCTGTACGTTGATATTGCTATACACGACAGAGTTTTTAAAGGAAGGCACTATAGTTGATGCTCTCATTGAGTCCCTGGGGTCTGTATGTATTTAATTTAAAAATCCATTCTGTTTCTCGTTTGAGCAGTTCTTTAGTCATATCACCTCCTCTTATTCCCAAAAGGACTTTGTCCAGACCAAAAACCTTGAATTCTTTTGAAAAGTCCGTATGATGAGAATGGAAATGTCGTGCCACCGGAGTCAGTTTTTTCATGCGGGTCAGGTCACTAGCAACATTTCGGCAATTCCCTACATGTTCCAATACGCGTTCTTTTAGTTTCCTTGTCGTCATCCCGACGTATTTCAGATTGCAACTACACTCTATGCAGTATATCACTCCCTGGGTGCTGCAGTTGAAAAAATGTTTGATCTGAATTGGTTCTCCATAACGGTCGATCACGGAATTGATCTTTAGTATAAGGGGACATGCTTTGCAGTGCCCACAGGGGAAAGAGCCAGTTGGTATGTTTGATTTTACCATTGGTTTTTGAAAATGACTCCTCACTAGGAGGTCCTTAATGTTCTTAGCTCTCCTCCAACTCATCTGAATGTTGTCATCTATGAAGGGTGCTAGATCGCTGTCTAACTTCAGAATAGGGAGATGTTTTTCTATTGCTTTCTTTATTATCCTCCATTCCGGGCAGAAAGTCCCAATGAATCTGATCTTCTCATCCTTCTCTTGATGTGTTGTCGTTTTGACTGGAAAGATCAGGGTCTCTCTTTGTGTTTTGGTAACTTCCATGCACGCCCTCTTCAGTGATCGTTTGTTGTACCCCCTTTCCCGTAGTCGTTGGGTCAGTTCCCGACTTTTGGCTTTGAATACCTCATCTTCTGAGCAGTTGCGTCTGAGTCTTAAGAATTCTCCCTTGCGGATATTTTCCACCGTGGGGGGGAAGTGTGCGCTTGTTTGGAACAGCAAGGTATTGGTCGCCGTTTCTTTTCTATACAACTCAGTCGCCAGGTAGCCCTTGGGGGATTTGTATATGTAGACATCAAGAAAGGCTATTCGTTCTTGGCTGATAGTATGCGTTAATTTCAGATTCAAGTTGTTGGTGTTAAGAAGTTGAATGAATTCCTGAAGTAAATCAAAATCTCCGTCCCAAATGACGAATATGTCGTCTATGTACCGCAGCCATAGTATGATATGTGCTGTATATTTGTCATTGGTATCGGTGAAGACAAACATCTTTTCCCACCATTCAAGAAATAAATTCGCATACGTGGGCGCACATGCTGCCCCCATTGCGGTGCCCCTAACTTGGAGATAGAACTGTTCTTGGAATGTGAAATAGTTCTGTAATACGAATGCTAGCAGGGTGTATAGAAGATCATTAAAGGCACTCTTCTCTCCTCCATCGAGGAAATATTTGGTAGCCCTTTAACCTGCTTGGTGGTCAATGCTAGTGTACAGTGCTTCAACATCTACGGTCACAAGATGGAAGCTGTCTTCAAAGATGATGTTATGAATTTTCCGCAATAAGTCTGAGGTGTCCTTCAGATATGAGGGTAATTGAAGAACATAATCTCGGAGATGTAGGTCTAAGAACCGACTTGGCTGTTCCAAGAGACCCCCGTTGCCAGACATGATGGGTCTCCCACGTGGTTTTTTCAGATCTTTATGTATTTTGGGGAGAAGATAAAAAGTAGGTGTCTTTGGGTTCTGTACAGTCAGGTATTTGTATTCTTGTTTGGTTATGGTTCCAACAGCCAAAGCTTCCTCTATTAAGCCAGTGTATTCCTTCAATAATCGTGATGTTGGGTTGCTCAGCAATCGTTGATAACAAGTGGTTTGTTTCAGCTGACGTAACGCTTCTGTAACATACATCTTAACTGGCTAAAGGACTATATTCCCTCCTTTGTCTGACGGTTTTATTATTACGTCCTTCCATTCTTGTATCTCTTTAAGTGCTGCTCTTTCTCCTGCATCCAGATTCGGTGGGAAGAAGTGAAGTCTATTCCGATTTTTCTTTTGTATCACATCAAATTCTCTGGATACCATGTCCAGAAAGACTCTGATTTCTGGACTATTACTATCAGGGGGAAAGAAAGTTGATTTCCCTTTACAGATAGGACGGTGTTTGCTGGTCACTTCTGTCCCAGATTCCAGCTGGAGTTCTTCAAGAATCTCAATCATGCCCAAATCTTCAGTATCCCAGACGGGATCGGTATCAGTCAGTCCTCGTGTGGGATCTTGTTTATTAAAGAATTTTTTCAGGAGTAATTTCCTCCCATACATACTCAGGTCTTTCTCCCACAGGAATTTATTGAAGGGTTTTGAAGGTGAGAAAGATAGGCCCTTGCCTAATACTTTGGTTTGTTCAGGGGTAATTGTTCTCTCGGAAAGATTGATGATCTTTAAATGTTTCATGGAAGGTGAATTTATCGAGCCTTCCTCTGCCGTTCCGGATATCTCGAGGTCCGTGGGGTATCCCAATTGTTGTTCCTTCCTCTGTCTCTTCTTTCTCCCCCTCCGTATTGGCCTACGGGTCTGGTTCATCCTCTTGTCTTCTGGCTCCGTCCTAAAAAATAGGGTGAGTCCTCTCGATCCTCCGGGATGTAATTAGTGCATGGGATATCAGTCAGTTCATTCGCGGAATCCTCGCTATTGGATGACTCAAACTCTGAAAATGTATAGTCCTCCTTTGGTTTTCTATCTCTGTACTTTGGGGGCTGTGTGTTCCAACGAAATTGATTTCCCTGTGAAAAGTCCCGTTTGTCCCTCTGAAGTTTGTTTCGCTTGCGTTCTATGATGTTTCTTTCATAGATCTCTAGGTCTCTCTTATATTTTTCAAAGGTAGATTGGAAGGAAAGGTCCTTTTCCCACTTTTCCAGACTTTTTCCAACCTCTTCTATTTCTTTTTCTACCTGATCAAGAATCAGGGTATCATGTTTAATAATTATGTGTAGTAATTCACTGGAGCATTTCAAAAGGGTATTTTCCCACTCTACCTTAAGATTATCTGTGGCTAGGGGAAAAGAAGGAAAAATCCTAGGTCTCAAACCTCTGGGTACGATTTTATGTTTAATATATTTCTCCAGGGTAGTGATGTCCCAAGTAAGTCGCGTTCTCCTCTGTAGCGTTTTCTGGAGTTTGGATAAAGGGCCCCTCCAATCTGTAGTCGGGCTTCTAGAATCCCCAGTTTCTGAGAAGAGATGTTCAGTGCCCGGCAAGGTGTCTATCTAGTCAGGTTCGTATGGAGCGTTGTGGCTCCCGTAGCGCACGGACCGCTTTCCCCCTTTTCCTTTTCCTTTCTTTTGATTTCTTTCTACTCTTTTTCTTCTCCGCTCCCGTGCGTCCTGATAAATTAGGACCTCCCCGTTACCTCCCACAAGCCTATGACACCTAGATTGCTAGGCAACCACATATACAGACGGCTTCCGCTGACGTCAGCGGGAGCAGAGTACCTAATCAGCAGACGAAGCAGCCATTGGCTGACCAGCAACTACCAGGGTTTTTAAACCCGGTACAGCAAATGGATCATTAGCATTGGAAGTGAGCAAGCCCGCTAGATGGGTGAAACGCGTTTTCCTACCTAACATGCAATAGGACCTTTGAACCCTTGAGCGAGCCATGCAATAGGATCCAATCTCGGGAGAATATCATCACTACTAATCATTTCTTCAACTGACCCAGGGACCTGGGCGATATCCGGTATCGAATTTGATATCCTTTCTCAATTCCAATCTTTGTCAGGCTATCTGAACTACTACTAACAGATAGGGAAGCCTGTACAGCACCTGGGGAATGCGGGCCACACAGTATATATCCTAATACACTATTCTAAACCTAATGTTTTTTGGATGATGTTTAAATCCTTATATTGAGACATACTGTGCAGTAATCCCCCACACTGGCATATGGGAGGGGTCATATATGTGAAAAATGTTTTTTCAGATCATGGCAATAATTTGCACATGTAAATGAGATTCGTTCAAAACAGCTTAATTACTATCTCATGTGATGTTAAATACTGGAGATGACAGCTCCAGCTATGATACATTTGTGCAAAAATTGATTAATATGTCATTGTGATTTTCACATATTCCCGCATACAAATTGGATTGGGACTTTCTGTTTTACATAGCTTGATATGCTGCAGAAATTGAGATCGTGTGTGGATAAAACATTCCCTATGAAAGGGTATACCCACATTGAATTTGTTTAGGGATACCGCAAGCCCACATCGAATACAATATATATGTGAAATTGTGCTCTATTATTGTATTATCTTCTTGTTGTGTGGATAAAACATCCCCTATGAAAGGGTATATCCACATTGAATTTGTTTAGGGATACCGTGAACCCACATCGAAATCGAATACAATATATATGTGAAATTGTGCTTTATTATTGTACTATCTTCTCCTTCTCTCATTTGAGATTTCATCTCTCATTCTATCCCGTGGACTCTCATCTACGATTCCTAGGAGCAATCCTGGGTCTAACATAGACAGCAGATCCACACTTCTTCTTCAATCTACTGAATAGGTGCACTCTCATTGGTGAGTGGAACACCTCATCGACGTGTTACTATCATACCTCACCGCTAGAGCCCAATCTCGTCCGATCTTGGAAGCAAAACAGTGATGGGCTGGGTCAGTATCTGTGGGGTGACCCTCAGAGAATACCCAGTGTAGTAATTTGAGGTTGTTTCTTTTCAAAACTCAATACCAACAGCAGGATCACCACTGCTTCTTCCTTCCTACCTTGACCTACCCTGATTTTTTCAGGCAGGAACTAATTAGAAATCAATAATTTGTCAATTTCAGTGACACTAGGCACACCCACCAGGGTTCATGTGCTGATAAAACATTCCTATAGTGAGTTAAGCATATGTGTTTCGCAGAGCACTTTAAACATTAGAGGATGAGATGTGACAGTAGATATATGAGACAAATACTCCCGTTGTAATTGGTACCTATCTGTGCATGACCAACTCAGGTCCCATTAAAACAAGCATTGCTTGTATTGGTATGGCATTAGACCGGTGTATGACGACTGTATCTACATCCTACATCCCTATGCCAGTCTATATTGGGATAGACTAAACCAGAACATACCAAAAAAAATTTCCTCCAATGATACATTTGTGGTGTTTATGTTTGTTTTTTCCCTTTCTTTGCAACAACTCCATGGGGAGAATGAGTGGATACTGAACTTATTTTAACAAGGCATAATAAACGTTATGTTTTAATAATATCAGTATAATTTGAACAAGAGTGCACCCAAACAAGAGTCTTCTTTAATCTATGTATGCCCCTAGTAGTTAGCCCCTTTGTAGTTGGCCCCCAGTAATAATGTCCCCCAGTAGTTTGCCCCCAGTAGATGCCCCCCAGTAATAATGTCCCCCAGTAGTTTGCCCCCAGTAGATGCCCCCCAGTAATAATGTCCTCCAGTAGTTTGCCCCCAGTAGTATTGCCCCCTAGGAGTTTGCCCCCAATATATGACCCCCCAGTAGTAATGCCCCCAGTAGATGCCCCCCAGTAATAATGCCCCAGTAGATGGCCCCCAGTAAAAATGTCCCCCAGTAGCTGCCCCCAGTAGTAATGCCCCCAATAGATGACCCCCCAGTAGTAATGCCCCCCAGTAATAATACCCCCAGTAGTAATGCCCCCCCAGTAGTAATGCCCCTTGTTGATCCCCCCAGTAGTAATGTCCCCCCATAGTTTGCCCCCAGTAGATGCCCCCACTGCACTAAGGAAGAAAAAACCATCATACTTACCGAGCCCCGTTCCCGCTTCCAGACCGCTGCAGTCCTCCTCTTGGCGTCCGCTCCTCAGCACTATGAGAGAGATGTCATGACTGATGTCTCTCCCATAGCGTACGCCGCACAGTGACAGCGCCGGAAGCCGGAGCTCAGTACTGAGCTCCTGCCTCCGGCTGCCGCTGTGCAGGGAGACTGGCGCCCGCTGGTAACACAATCTCAGCGGGCGCCCGTCATCTCCCTGTGCGGCGCCGGGAGGGGACGGGGGACGGAGGCCACAAATGACAGGGGGGCACGGGCCCGAGTGCCCCCCCCCCCCCCTGTATCCGCCACTGAATGTAGATGCCTGTTGTAAAGCTTGCAGTTGTCGTGGGATCTCCATCAAATTATACTGTAGGTACAAAGTACAGTCCTTTAGCGAGTAGAGAGAATGCATGTGGGGATAATTGGTGATCAGACAAATTAAAAATCAATTCCTCTTGGGTATCAGTGGTTTTGTATTTTTGCCTTTTCCTTTTGTATTGGCTCCCTCTGCGTGTTGCTTTCTTTTTGAACCGGAATATTGGGCTTGGGTTTGTATACCTACGGGTATGTCTGTCTTTATTTTCTGGTAAATTGTCATTTGTTCTTTATGCATGACAAAAGCGCATGAAAGCGCTGAAATGTTGCTTAACCTATTTGGTTTTTGTTTAATTATTTACGGAGTGCCGCCTCTGGACTGTATATATATATACTGTATATACAGGTTGAGTCTCCCTTATCCAAAATGCTTGGGACCAGAGGTATTTAGGATATGGGATTTTTCCGTATTTTGGAATAACTGCATATCATAATGAGATATTATGGTGATGGGACCTAAATCTAAGCACAGAATGTATTTATGTTACATATACACCTTATACACACAGCCTGAAGGTCATTTTAACCAATATTTTTTATAATTTTGTGCATTAAACAAAGTGTGTCTACATTCACACAATTCATTTATGTTTCATATACACCTTATACACACAGCCTGAAGGTCATTTAATACAATATTTTTAATAACTCTGTGTATTAAACAAAGTTTGTGTACATTGAGCCATCAAAAAACAAAGGTTTCACTATCTCACTCTCACTCAAAAAAGTCCGTATTTCGGAATATTCCGTATTTCGGAATATTTGGATATGGGATACTCAACCTGTATATATATATATATATATGTATGCAATCCCGCCTGCAACTCCAGATCCCCCCCCACCATGTGGCATGTGCGGCCGCACTGTATATTGTATATAATTTGTAGTGATGAGTGGGTTCGGATCCTCGGAATCCGAACCCCCCCGAACTTCACCAATTTTACACGGGTCCGAGGCAGACTCGGATCCTGCCGCCTTGCTCGGTTAACCCGAGCGCGCCCGAACGTCATCATCCCGCGGTCGGATTCTCGCGAGATTCGTATTCTATATAAGGATCCACACGTCGCCGCCATTTTTCACTCGTGCATTGGAGATGATCGTGAGAGGACGTGGCTGGCGTCCTCTCAGTTTCTATGTTCAGTGGGCTGCAAATATCTGTGCTCAGTGTGCTGCAAATGTCTGTGCTCAGTGTGCTGCAAATATCTGTGCTCAGTGTGCTGCAAGTGCAAATATCTATGTTCTCTGCCTGAAAAACGCTCCATATCTGTGCTCAGTGTGCTGCAAATATCTGTGCTCAGTGTGCTAATTGCTTTATTGTGGGGACTGGGGACCAGCAGTATTATATAGTAGGAGGACAGTGCAGAGTTTTGCTGACCAGTGACCACCAGTATTATACGTTCTCTGCCTGAAAAACGCTCCATATCTGTGCTGCATTGTAGTATATAGTAGGAGGACAGTGCAGAATTTTGCTGACCACCAGTATAACTATATATATAGCAGTACGGTACAGTAGTCCACTGCTCTACCTCCGTATCGTCAAGTATACTATACCATCCATACCTGTGGTGTATTTCAGTTTTGCACAGTTTGCTGACCACCAGTATATATAATATATAGCAGTACGGTACAGAAGGCCACTGCTCTACCTACTTCTGTGTCGTCAAGTATACTATCCATCCATACCTGTGGTGCATTTCAGTTTTGCACAGTTTGCTGACCACCAGTATATATAATATATAGCAGTACGGTACAGTAGGCCACTGCTCTACCTACCTCTGTGTCGTCAAGTATACTATCCATCCATACCTGTGGTGCATTTCAGTTTTGCACAGTTTGCTGACCACCAGTATATATAATATATAGCAGTATGGTACAGTAGGCCACTGCTCTACCTACCTCTGTGTCGTCAAGTATACTATCCATCCATACCTGTGGTGCATTTCAGTTTTGCACAGTTTGCTGACCACCAGTATATATAATATATAGCAGTACGGTACAGTAGGCCACTGCTCTACCTCTGTGTCGTCAAGTATACTATACATCCATACCTGTGGTGCATTTCATTTGTGCGCAGTATATATAGTAGTAGGCCATTGCTATTGATATATTACTGGCATATAATTCCACACATTAAAAAATGGAGAACAAAAATGTGGAGGGTAAAATAGGGAAAGATCAAGATCCACTTCCACCTCGTGCTGAAGCTGCTGCCACTAGTCATGGCCGAGACGTTGAAATGCCATCAACGTCGTCTGCCAAGGCCGATGCCCAATGTCATAGTAGAGAGCATGTAAAATCCAAAAAAACAAAAGTTCAGTAAAATGACCCAAAAATAAAAATTAAAAGCGTCTGATGAGAAGCGTAAACTTGCCAATATGCCATTTACGACACGGAGTGGCAAGGAACGGCTGAGGCCCTGGCCTATGTTCACGGCTAGTGGTTCAGATTCACATGAGGATGGAAGCACTCATCCTCTCGTTAGAAAACTGCAGTGCCACTCCTAGATGGGCCAGGTGTTTGTGTCGGCCACTTGGGTCGCTTAGCTTAGTCACACAGTGACCTTGGTGCACCTCTTTTTTTCTTTGCATCATGTGCTGTTTGGGGACTATTTTTTAAATCTGCCATCCTGTCTGACACTACAGTGCCACTCCTAGATGGGCCAGGCGTTTGTCGGCCACTTGGGTCGCTTAGCTTAGTCACACAGCTACCTCATTGCGCCTCTTTTTTTCTTTGCATCATGTGCTGTTTGGGGACTATTTTTTAAATCTGCCATCCTGCCTGACACTGCAGTGCCACTCCTAGATGGGCCAGGTGTTTGTGTCGGCCACTTGGGTCGCTTAGCTTAGCCATCCAGCGACCTTAGTGCACCTCTTTTTTTCTTTGCATCATGTGCTGTTTGGGGACTATTTTTTAAATCTGCCATCCTGCCTAACACTGCAGTGCCACTCCTAGATGGGTCAGGTGTTTGTGTCGACCACTTGGGTCGCTTAGCTTAGCCATCCAGCGACCTTGGTGCACCTCTTTTTTTCTTTGCATCATGTGCTGTTTGGGGACTATTTTTTAAATCTGCCATCCTGCCTGACACTGCAGTGCCACTCCTAGATGGGCCAGGTGTTTGTGTCGGCCACTTGGGTCGCTTAGCTTAGCCATCCAGCGACCTTGGTGCACCTCTTTTTTACTTTGCAGCATGTGCTGTTTGGGGACAATTTTTTAAATCTGCCATCCTGTCTGACACTGCAGTGCCACTCCAAGATGGGCCAGGTGTTTGTGTCGGCCACTTGGGTCGCTTAGCTTAGTCACACAGCTACCTCATTGCGCCTCTTTTTTTCTTTGCATCATGTGCTGTTTGGGGACTATTTTTTAAATCTGCCATCCTGTCTGACACTGCAGTGCCACTCCTAGATGGGCCAGGTGTTTGTGTCGGCCACTTGAGTCGCTTAGCTTAGTCATCCAGCGACCTCGGTGCAAATTTTAGGACTAAAAATAATATTGTGAGGTGTGAGGTGTTCAGAAAACACTGAAAATGAGTGGAAATTATGGTTATTGAGGTTAATAATACTATGGGATCAAAATGACCCCCAAATTCTATGATTTTATCTGTTTTTGAGGGTTTTTTATAAAAAAAAAACACCCGAATCCAAAACACACCCGAATCCGACATAAAATTTTCAGGGAGGTTTTGCCAAAACGCGTCCGAATCCAAAACACGGCTGCGGAACCGAATCCAAAACCAAAACACAAAACCCGAAAAATTTCCGGTGCACATCACTAATAATTTGTCATATTCGTGAAGGAATGGGCCTGGCCACACCTTCCCTGCATTGGCCATGCTCCCTGTACCGGCCATGCCCTGCCAAAGCTATCAGCGCCCCTGCGTCCCGTATGTCAGACAGTTCCTCACGAGTGCTCTTTATACCTTATTAGAATGTCCCAATAGCTTAATTCAGTGGCCCTATTAATGATAACCCAGCTTACAGTATGGTGACTGTTTATGCACAGATCGGGGCCCTTAACCACTTAACTGACAATTTTCTCCCCTCACAAAACCCCTCAGAATGTTTTTTTCTTACTTAATAAAGTTTAAAAAGTATTTTTAATATTAAAATATTTTATTTCAAAAAATATATATTTAAAAAGGTGTTTTGCACCCCACACCCTCCTCACCACCTATCTATAGGGTATCCGGACGGTAGGTTGACAGTCAATAGTTTGAGCACTATTGGTTGACATTGACATGGTCAACACAGGAAAAAGGTTGACTTGTTAAAATGGTCAACACATGCAAATGTCGACATGACCTTTTTTATTTTTAACTTTTTCATATTATCGCACGGACGCTCCTGCGGTCGCCACGGGTTCTATTCCCACTCAATGGGTGTCGTGGACACCCACAAGTGGAAATAGTCCCTGTTGGTCAGCATACTGACCATTGGGATAGTGAGGGGATGGGATGTTGGTGGAGGTCATGACCACCGGTCACATGAATACCACCCGTGTGTTTATGTGTGTGTGTGTGTGTGTGTGTGTGTGTGTGTGTGAGTGTGTGTGACTGTAGCCCGCAGTGAATTGGCAGGGCTTCAGCTATGTGACAATTAGTGATGAGCGGGTTCGGTTTCTCGGAAACCGAACCCCCCCGAACTTCACCCTTTTTACACGGGTCCGAGCCATACTCGGATTCTCCCGTATGGCTCGGGTAATCCGAGCGCGCCCGAACGTCATCATCCCGCTGTCGGATTCTCGCGAGATTCGGATTCTATATAAGCAGCCGCGCATCGCCGCCATTTTCACTCGTGCATTGGAAATGTTAGGGAGAGGACGTGGCTGGCGTCCTCTCCGTTTATGTTGATGCATTGCAAACATTTTGTGCTTGCTTATTACTTATTTGTGGGGACTGGGGAGCAGCTGTATATAGGAGGAGTACAGTGCAGAGTTTTGCTGACAGTGACCACCAGTAATACGTTGTCTGCCTGAAAAACACTCCATATCTGTGCTCAGTGTGCTGCATATATCTGTGCTCACACTGCTTAATTGTGGGGACTGGGGAGCAGCTGTATTACATAGCAGGAGTACAGTGCAGAGTTTTGCTGACCAGTGACCACCAGTATACGTTGTCTGCCTGAAAAACACTCCATATCTGTGCTCAGTGTGCTGCTTTATTGTGGGGACTGGGGACCACCAGTATAATATTATATAGGAGGAGTACAGTGCAGAGTTTTGCTGACCAGTGACCACCAGTATATAATATATAGCATTACGGTACGGAAGGCCACTGCTGTACCTACCTCTGTGTCGTCATTAAGTATACTATCCATCTACATTCTATACCTGTGGTGCATTTTAGTTTTGCAGTTTGCTGACACAGTGACCACCAGTATACTATATATAGCAGTACGGTACGGAAGGCCACTGCTGTACCTACCTCTGTGTCGTCATTAAGTATACTATCCATCTACATTCTATACCTGTGGTGCATTTTAGTTTTGCAGTTTGCTGACACAGTGACCACCAGTATACTATATATAGCAGTACGGTACGGAAGGCCACTGCTGTACCTACCTCTGTGTCGTCATTAAGTATACTATCCATCTACATTCTATACCTGTGGTGCATTTTAGTTTTGCAGTTTGCTGACACAGTGACCACCAGTATACTATATATAGCAGTACAGTACGGAAGGCCACTGCTGTACCTACCTCTGTGTCGTCATTAAGTATACTATCCATCTACATTCTATACCTGTGGTGCATTTTCGTTTTGCAGTTTGCTGACACAGTGACCACCAGTATACTATATATAGCAGTACGGTACGGAAGGCCACTGCTGTACCTATCTCTGTGTCGTCGTTAAGTAAACTATCCATCTACATTCTATACCTGTGGTGCATTTTAGTTTTGCAGTTTGCTGACACAGTGACCACCAGTATACTATATATAGCAGTACGGTACGGAAGGCCACTGCTGTACCTACCTCTGTGTCGTCATTAAGTATACTATCCATCTACATTCTAAACCTGTGGTGCATTTTAGTTTTGCAGTTTGCTGACACAGTGACCACCAGTATATATAGCAGTACGGTACGGAAGGCCACTGCTGCACCTACCTCTGTGTCGTCATTAAGTATACTATCCATCTACATTCTATACCTGTGGTGCATTTTACTTTTGCAGTTTGCTGACACAGTGACCACCAGTATATATAGCAGTACGGTACGGAAGGCCACTGCTGTACCTACCTCTGTGTCGTCATTAAGTATACTATCCATCTACATTCTATACCTGTGGTGCATTTTAGTTTTGCAGTTTGCTGACACAGTGACCACCAGTATACTATATATAGCAGTACGGTACGGAAGGCCACTGCTGTACCTACCTCTGTGTCGTCATTAAGTATACTATCCATCTACATTCTATACCTGTGGTGCATTTTAGTTTTGCAGTTTGCTGACACAGTGACCACCAGTATACTATATATAGCAGTACGGTACGGAAGGCCACTGCTGTACCTACCTCTGTGTCGTCATTAAGTATACTATCCATCTACATTCTATACCTGTGGTGCATTTTAGTTTTGCAGTTTGCTGACACAGTGACCACCAGTATACTATATATAGCAGTACGGTACGGAAGGCCACTGCTGTACCTACCTCTGTGTCGTCATTAAGTATACTATCCATCTACATTCTATACCTGTGGTGCATTTTAGTTTTGCAGTTTGCTGACACAGTGACCACCAGTATACTATATATAGCAGTACAGTACGGAAGGCCACTGCTGTACCTACCTCTGTGTCGTCATTAAGTACACTATCCATCTACATTCTATACCTGTGGTGCATTTTAGTTTTGCAGTTTGCTGACACAGTGACCACCAGTATATATAGCAGTACGGTACGGAAGGCCACTGCTGTACCTACCTCTGTGTCATCATTAAGTATACTATCCATCTACATTCTATACCTGTGGTGCATTTTAGTTTTGCAGTTTGCTGACACAGTGACCACCAGTATACTATATATAGCAGTACGGTACGGAAGGCCACTGCTGTACCTACCTCTGTGTCATCATTAAGTATACTATCCATCTACATTCTATACCTGTGGTGCATTTTAGTTTTGCAGTTTGCTGATACAGTGACCACCAGTATACTATATATAGCAGTACGGTACGGAAGGCCACTGCTGTACCTATCTCTGTATCATCATTAAGTATACTATCCATCTACATTCTAAACCTATGGTGCATTTTAGTTTTGCAGTTTGCTGACACAGTAACCACCAGTATATATAGCAGTACGGTACGGAAGGCCACTGCTGTACCTACCTCTGTGTCGTCATTAAGTATACTATCCATCTACATTCTATACCTGTGGTGCATTTTAGTTTTGCAGTTTGCTGACACAGTGACCACCAGTATACTATATATAGCAGTACGGTACGGAAGGCCACTGCTGTACCTACCTCTGTGTTGTCATTAAGTGTACTATCCATCTACATTCTATACCTGTGGTGCATTTTAGTTTTGCAGTTTGCTGACACAGTGACCACCAGTATACTATATATAGCAGTACGGTACGGAAGGCCACTGCTGTACCTACCTCTGTGTCGTCATTACGTATACTATCCATCTACATTCTATACCTGTGGTGCATTTTAGTTGTGCGCAGTATATATAGTAGTTGGCCATTGCTATTGATACTGGCATATAATTCCACACATTAGAAAATGGAGAACAAAAATGTGGAGGTTAAAATAGGGAAAGATCAAGATCCACTTCCACCTCGTGCTGAAGCTGCTGCCACTAGTCATGGCCGAGACGATGAAATGCCATCAACGTCGTCTGCCAAGGCCGATGCCCAATGTCATAGTAGAGAGCATGTAAAATCCAAAAAACAAAGGTTCAGTAAAATGACCCAAAAGTCAAAATTGAAAGCGTCTGACGAGAAGCGTAAACTTGCCAATATGCCACTTATGACACGGAGTGGCAAGGAACGTCTGAGGCCCTGGCCTATGTTCATGGCTAGTGGTTCAGCTTCACATGAGGATGGAAGCACTCATCCTCCCGCTAGAAAAATGAAAAGACTTAAGCTGGCAAAAGCACAGCAAAGAACTGTGCGTTCTTCTAAATCACAAATCCCCAAGGAGAGTCCAATTGTGTCGGTTGCGATGCCTGACCTTCCCAACACTGGACGGGGAAAGGTGGCGCCTTCCACCATTTGCAGGCCCCCTGCAAGTGCTGGAAGGAGCACCCGCAGTCCTGTTCCTCATAGTCAAATTGAAGATGTCACTGTTGAAGTACACCAGGATGAGGATATGGGTGTTGCTGGCGCTGGGGAGGAAATTGACAAGGAGGATTCTGATGGTGAGGTGGTTTGTTTAAGTCAGGCACCCGGGGAGACACCTGTTGTCCGTGGGACGAATATGGCCATTGACATGCCTGTTCAAAATACAAGAAAAATCAGCTCTTCGGTGTGGAATTATTTCAACACAAATGCAGACAACAGGTGTCAAGCTGTGTGTTGCCTTTGTCAAGCTGTAATAAGTAGGGGTAAGGACGTTAACCACCTCGGAACATCCTCCCTTATACGTCACCTGCAGCGCATTCATCATAAGTCAGTGACAAGTTCAAAAACTTTGGGTGACAGCGGAAGCAGTCCACTGACCACTAAATCCCTTCTTCTTGTAACCAAGCTCCTGCAAACCACACCACCAACTCCCTCAGTGTCAATTTCCTCCTTACCCAGGAAAGCCAATAGTCCTGCAGGCCATGTCACTGGCAAGTCTGACGAGTCCTCTCCTGCCTGGGATACCTCCGATGCATCCTTGAGTGTAACGCCTACTGGTGCTGGCGCTGCTGTTTTAGCTGCTGGGAGTCGATCGTCATCCCAGAGGGGAAGTCGGAAGACCACTTGTACTACTTCCAGTAAGCAATTGACTGTCCAACAGTCCTTTGCGAGGAAAATGAAATATCACAGCAGTCATCCAGCTGCAAAGCAGATAACTCAGGCCTTGGAAGCCTGGGCGGTGAGAAATGTGGTTCCGGTATCCACCGTTAATTCAGAGGCAACTAGAGACTTGATTGAGGTACTGTGTCCCCGGTACCAAATACCATCTAGGTTCCATTTCTCTAGGCAGGCGATACCGAAAATGTACACAGACCTCAGAAAAAGAGTCACCAGTGTCCTAAAAAATGCAGTTGTACCCAATGTCCACTTAACCACGGACATGTGGACAAGTGGAGCAGGGCAGACTCAGGACTATATGACTGTGACAGCCCACTGGGTAGATGTATTGCCTCCCGCAGCAAGAACAGCAGCAGCGGCATCAGTAGCAGCATCTCGCAAACGCCAACTCGTTCCTAGGCAGGCTACGCTTTGTATCACCGCTTTCCAGAAGAGGCACACAGCTAACAACCTCTTACGGAAACCGAGGAAGATCATCGCAGAATGGCTTACCCCAATTGGACTCTCCTGGGGATTTGTGACATCGGACAACGCCAGCAATATTGTGCGTGCATTACATCTGGGCAAATTCCAGCACGTCCCATGTTTTTCACATACATTGAATTTGGTGGTGCACAATTATTTAAAAAACGACAGGGGCGTGCAAGAGATGCTGTCGGTGGCCCGAAGAATTGCGGGCCACTTTCGGCATTCAGCCACCGCGTACAGAAGACTGGAGCACCACCAAACAGTCCTGAACCTGCCCTGCCATCATCTGAAGCAAGAGGTGGTAACGAGGTGGAATTCAACCCTCTATATGCTTCAGAGGATGGAGGAGCAGCAAAAGGCCATTCAAGCCTATACATCTGCCCACGATATAGGCAAAGGAGGGGGAATGCACCTGACTCAAGCGCAGTGGAGAATGATTTCAACGTTGTGCAAGGTTCTGCAACCCTTTGAACTTGCCACACGTGAAGTCAGTTCAGACACTGCCAGCCTGAGTCAGGTCATTCCCCTCATCAGGCTTTTGCAGAAGAAGCTGGAGACATTGAAGGAGGATCTAAAACAGAGCGATTCCGCTAGGCATGTGGGACTTGTGGATGGAGCCCTTCATTCGCTTAACCAGGATTCACGGGTGGTCAATCTGTTGAAATCAGAGCACTACATTTTGGCCACCGTGCTCGATCCTAGATTTAAAACCTACGTTGTATCTCTCTTTCCGGCAGACACAAGTCTGCAGAGGTTCAAAGACCTGCTGGTGAGAAAATTGTCAAGTCAAGCGGAACGTGACCCGTCAACATCACCTCCTTCACATTCTCCCGCAACTGGGGGTGCGAGGAAAAGGCTAAGAATTCCGAGCCCACCCGCTGGCGGTGATGCAGGGCAGTCTGGAGCGAGTGCTGACATCTGGTCCGGACTGAAGGACCTGCCAACGATTACTGACATGTCGTCTACTGTCACTTCATATGAGTCTCTCACCATTGAAAGAATGGTGGAGGATTATATGAGTGACCGCATCCAAGTAGGCACGTCAGACAGTCCGTACGTATACTGGCAGGAAAAAGAGGCAATTTGGAGGCCCTTGCACAAACTGGCTTTATTCTACCTAAGTTGCCCTCCCTCCAGTGTGTACTCCGAAAGAGTGTTTAGTGCAGCCACTCACCTTGTCAGCAATCGGCGTACGAGGTTACTTCCAGAAAATGTGGAGGAGATGATGTTCATCAAAATGAATTATAAATAATCAATTCCTCGTGGAGACATTCACCAGCAGCAATTGCCTCCACAAAGTACACAGGGACCTGAGATGGTGGATTCCAGTGGGGACGAATTAATAATCTGTGAGGAGGGGGATGTACACAGTGAAAGGGGTGAGGAATCGGAGGATGATGATGAGGTGGACATCTTGCCTCTGTAGAGCCAGTTTGTGCAAGGAGAGATTGATTGCTTCTTTTTTTGGTGGGGGCCCAAACCAACCAGTCATTTCAGTCACAGTCGTGTGGCAGACCCTGTCGCTTAAAGTGTGCATGTCCTGTTTATACAACATAAGGGTGGGTGGGAGGGCCCAAGGACAATTCCATCTTGCACCTCTTTTTTCTTTCATTTTTCTTTGCATCGTGTGCTGTTTGGGGACAATTTTTTTAAAGTGCCATCCTACCTGACACTGCAGTGCCACTCCTAGATGGGCCAGGTCTTTGTGTCGGCCACTTGTGTCGCTTAGCTTAGTCACACAGCGACCTTGGTGCGCCTCTTTTTTCTTTGCATCATGTGCTGTTTGGGGACAATTTTTTTGAAGTGCCATCCTGCCTGACACTGCAGTGCCACTCCTAGATGGGCCAGGTGTTTGTGTCGGCCACTTGTGTCGCTTAGCTTAGTCACACAGCGACCTTGGTGCGCCTCTTTTTTTCTTTGCATCATGTGCTGTTTGGGGACAATTTTTTTGAAGTGCCATCCTGCCTGACACTGCAGTGCCACTCCTAGATGGGCCAGGTGTTTGTGTCGGCCACTTGTGTCGCTTAGCTTAGTCACACAGCGACCTTGGTGCGCCTCTTTTTTTCTTTGCATCATGTGCTGTTTGGGGACTATTTTTTTGAAGTGCCATCCTGCCTCACACTGCAGTGCCACTCCTAGATGGGCCAGGTGTTTGTGTCGGCCACTTGTGTCGCTTAGCTTAGCCATCCAGCGACCTTGGTGCAAATTTTAGGACTAAAAATAATATTGTGAGGTGAGGTGTTCAGAATAGACTGGAAATGAGTGGAAATTATGGTTATTGGGGTTAATAATACTATGGGATCAAAATGACCCCCAAATTCTATGATTTAAGCTGTTTTTTAGGGTTTTTTGAAAAAAACACCCGAATCCAAAACACACCCGAATCCGACCAAAAAATTTCGGTGAGGTTTTGCCAAAACGCGTCTGAATCCAAAACACGGCCGCGGAACCGAATCCAAAACCAAAACACAAAACCCGAAAAATGTCCGGTGCACATCACTAGGGACAATGGCCAGTGGGTCAGGGTCAGACTCACAAGATTCAGCCATCTGCAGCAAGCAGAATCAACCTTCACTAGTGGGTCCCATCTCACAGTCCAACAGCGGTACCAGGCAGGAGCTGTCCTGTCCCCTATTGCAGGTGTTAGCATGGCTCCTGGGACAGAGCTGATTAACTCTTCTGCAGCAGCAGCAGCAGGTGTACTGCAAAGCTCTGTTGGAATCCCGTTGTGAACCACACAGGTGCTGCTGTACATCCAGGTGCCCCTTCAGGGCTTGGAGCCTGGAGGTAGGCGTCTCCATTGCCTCTAGGAGTTCCACCTCTGCTTGAAGACCGATCTTCGTAAGGAGGTTTTTGAGTGATGAGATGCAATAATAAAATTGTTAATAGATGTAGTTCAAATGTAAGATGCTTCTGTCAGTGAGCTTTAAAAGTATTATTTACATTTTTCCATTTAGTTTTATCTAAAAATAATTGCCCAGATTTTAGTTTCACTTTACTCTTCCCCCTGACAGAGTGAAGCAGTAGCAGTACTTGACTTGCACTTGTTCCAGTGCTTGCCATCACATCTGATTGCTCTGTATTGCTCTGAGGATTCAAGTTGTAAGAAATTATATCAACAACATTTCATGGAATTTCTGGGGTTTTATCTTACTTTCTGTTTTAACTTATTATAATGTGCAATACCATGATAGCACATAATAAGGTCAGGGCCAGCTCCGGGCCTACTAGCACCTTGATCGAGAATTTTGAAAGCGTCTCCACCCTCAATGCACACACCAAAGATGCGCACGCTCCTAGGAAAGTTTGTGTGGCCTTACAACTTTATATTATGCTATCTAACTGTAAATATATATATTCTCACACCCCCTCTCTACACACACACATAATTAGCGGTCTTACACATAATGCCCATAGTAATAGCTGCTTACACATACCATTCCCAGTAATGCCCCTTACACATAATGCCCACAGTAGTGCCAGATACACATAGGGAGGAATTCAAATGTTTGAAAAGTCAGTTGGGTGTCTGTTTCTCCCTGTCTATTAGGAAAAAACAGACACCCAACTGACTTTTCAAACAACTGAATATCCCCCATAATGTACCCAGTAGTGGCAGTTACAAATAATGTCCCCAGTATGGTGCCAGATACACATAATGCCCCCAGTATAGTGCCAGTTACACATAATGTCCCCAGTATAGTGGCAGTTACACGTAATGTTCCAGTATAGTGGCAGATACACATAATGCCCCCAGTATAGTGCCAATTACACATAATTGCTCATTGTAAGGGAGCTTGTATTTCAAAGTGTAGCTTGGATTTGTAAGTGTATGTGAGTTGGAATCAGCAGAAGCAGGAGCTGGAAGCCGAGTGAAAAGGAGGTGCAGAGAGCTGGAACAACTGCAACTGCTAGGTGGAGTATCGGTGCCGCAGGAGAGGTCCCACTCAGATAAGTATTGATTACTTACATATTGTGTATTGATTGTATTGGTTAGTTGATTTTTATTCTCTTTATTGTACTTTCTAAAGGTAATAGGGAGTTGAGTTCTCAAACAATGGGAGGGGCCGTGATTGAGAGTCTCACTCAGTGTGTGTCGTGCAAGATGTATGCACACCTGGAGCAGCCGACCCAGGGCGAATACATATGCACGAGATGTGAGCGAACGGTTGCCCTGGAAGCCCAGGTAACTGATCTAGAGCAGACCGTTACGCGACTGAGGGATATTTACAATCTCGAGCAAAGTTTAGATAGAACGGTGGAGGAGTTGCAGCAGGGGTCACTGGTAGATGTGGATAATCAGGTAGGCAGTTGGGTCACTGTTAGAAGGGAGAAAAAGAGGGGGAGGCACGACATCTCGGATCTATCAAACCCGAACAAATTTGCCCGATTGGACGAAGATTCGGTGGATGATAGCGATGAAATGACAGAGCCGGAGGAGACTGCTCCCTCTAGCAACCGGAGGAGTGGTCCCGCTGGCTCAGATGGGATGAAAGCTAGAGAGGCGCCCAGGCAGATGGTGGTGGTAGGGGACTCTATCATGGCAGATAGGGCAATCTGCTACCGGGACCGTGATCGCCGTATGGACTGTTGTCTCCCGGGTGCTCGGGTACAGCACATCGTGGACTGGGTAGATAGATTGTTGGGAGGGGCTGGGAAAGACCCGGCGGTCTTGGTGCACGTTGGCACCAATGACAAAGTTAGTGGTAGGTGGGATGTCCTTAAGAAAGATTATAGGGACTTAGGCCAGAAACTAAAAAAAAGAACATCTAAGGTAATTTTCTCCAAAATATTACCAGTGCCACGCGCTAGCCCAGGGAGACAGAGGGAGATTAGTGAGGTAAATGTGTGGCTCAGAGACTGGTGTAGGGGTTTGTGTTCTTGGAACACTGGGCGGACTTCTCAGTCAGGCGCCATCTTTTTTCTCATGACGGATTGCACCTGAATGAGGAAGGGGCTGCGGTGCTGGGGGGTAGGATGGTTAGTAGGTTGGAGGAGCTTTTAAACTAGGAGCCTGGGGGGAGGGTTTAGCTAGAAACTATGGGTCATGCAGCGAGTATAGTAGGGATGGTGGTAGTGAGATAAATGAGGGTGGAGAAGGGGGGAGGGAAAGAGCAGCCAGTAAAGGTATTTACATGGGTTCTATTAAGGGTGTTAAGAAAGGTATTGCTAAAGCATTAAATAATAACAATTAAGTGCCATCATTACAGACTATAGAAAATGTTGTACGGGACTTAAGGGAAAATACTTATGTCAGGGCGGTGAATTTAGATGGGAACATTGGGTTGACCAAAGAGAAAAGTAAGGTGGGCAATACTAAGTACGATGGGGTTGGAGAGGGAGCAAGAAGGACAGTCTGTATCAGTAACTCTACGGATGCACTAGTTAACCAGGATGGGAAATCTTTAGGAAAACAAACAAATAAAGGAACCGATAAACTAAAATGTATGCTTGCAAATGCAAGAAGTCTAGCAGGTAAAATGGGGGAATTGGAATTGTTAGCATCAAAGGCTGAGTATGACATTATAGGTATTACGGAAACATGGTGGGACGACTCTCACGACTGGGTTGCTAACTTGGAGGGGTATTCTCTTTTTAGGAGGGACAGGGCTAACAAAAGAGGAGGAGGTGTATGTCTTTATGTTAAACCATCACTTAAACCATACCTAAAGGAGGTTATCTATGAGGAGACTGGCGATAATGTGGAGTCACTATGGGTAGAAATCTCAAGTGGGGGAATTGATGCAAAAAAACTAGTCATAGGCACATGCTACAAACAGCCGGATATTAGCATACATGAGGAAGAACAACTATTGCTACAAATCAAAACGGCTGCGGGATTGGGGGACATCCTTGTCATTGGGGATTTTAGTTACCCGGATATAAACTGGAGTAACGATTCATGTGCTAATGCGAGGGGCAGCAGGTTCTTAAATATGATTAGGGATCACTACTTGTCTCAATTAGTTGAGGACCCAACTAGGGGTAAAACTACCCTGGATCTAGTAATTACTAATAATGTGGACATTATATCAAACACTAAAGTTGGGGAGACTTTGGGTAACAGTGATCACTATATGATCACATTTGACATCAGTTTCAGGAAACATAGCTACAGGGATTCCACCAAAACTTTTAACTTTAGGAAGGCTAATTTCAGTATGCTTAGATGTGCACTTAATGACATAGAGTGGGAGGTTCTGTTTAATAACAAGAACACTTCGGAAATGTGGGATGTTTTAAAAGGGTTGCTGGATAGCAATATTCATAACTTTATTCCAATAGCAGTAAACGCAGGAGTATTAAACTCAAACCGATGTGGCTTAATAAGAAGGTTAAGGCAGAAATGGATAAAAAAAGCGGGCTTTCAAAGCATTTAAATCTAATGTAAAAGAGGAGTCTTACAGTATTGCAAGGAGTGTAATAAGAAATGCAAAAAAGCAATAAGAGCAGCAAAAATGGAAAATGAAAGGCAAATCGCTATAGAGATAATACCAATCCTAAAAAGTTTTTTTAAATATATAAACGGTAAAAGGTTAAAAAAGGAGAATATAGGTCCATTAAAAGATGAATTAGGAGAATTGATAAATGATGACGAAATAAAAGCAGAAATACTGAACAAATTCTTTTCATCAGTATTCACCAGTGAAGAACTGATGGTGGGAGTAGAGCATAACAATTGTGACAGTAATGATTCATGGTTAGATACTTGTTTAAGCAAAGAAGTAGTCCGGGAGAGACTAAGCAAAATTAAGATTAATAAATCACCTGGTCCTGATGGACTTCACCGAGGGTTCTTATGGAGCTTAGTTCACAACTAGCATGACCACTATACTTGATTTTCAATAGTTCAATTAGATCAGGCATGGTACCGAAGGATTGGTGTATAGCTGAGGTAGTGCCATTATTTAAAAAGGGATCCAAAAATCTTCCGGGAAACTACAGACCAGTTAGTTTAACATCTATAGTAGGGAAAATCTTTGAAGGAATTCTAAGGGACGTCATACAGGAGTATCTAAAGTCTGCTAGGATTATTAGCAAGAACCAGCATGGGTTTGTGAGGGACAGGTCATGTCAGACTAACTTAATTAGCTTCTACGAGGAAGTGAGCAATAATCTTGATCAAGGAAAAGCAGTGGATGTGGTCTTCCTAGATTTTGCAAAGGCCTTCGATACAGTTCCTCACAGGAGACTGATGATCAAATTAAAGGAGATTGGCAGCTGGTTGGATAACAGGGTACAGCGAGTAGTGGTCAACGGGAAGTCCTCAACCTGGTCCCCAGTAGTCAGCGGAATACCACAAGGGTCCGTACTCGGACCACTACTGTTCAACATATTTCTCAATGACCTAGAAATAGGCCTGGAAAGCACAGTGTCCATCTTTGCTGATGATACTAAACTGTGTAAGGTAATTAATTCAGAATTGGATGTGGAGTCCTTGCAGAATGATCTTACTAAACTTGAACTCTGGGCGTCTAAATGGAAAATGAGGTTCAATACAGACAAATGCAAGGTTATGCATTTTGGGACTAAAAACAAACTTGCATCCTACATATTAAATGGGGAACGCCTAGGGGAAACAGAGTTGGAAAAAGATTTGGGGATATTCATTGATAATTGGCTTAATAACCATACACAATGTCAAAATGCAGTAAAGAAGGCAAGTAAGGTGCTAATGTGCATAAAAAGGGGAATTGAGACAAGGGACTCGGATGTAATCATGCCACTGTATAAGGCATTGGTACGTCCGCACCTGGAATATTGTGTTCAGTTTTGGGCACCATTGTATAAAAAAGACATCAGTGAACTCGAAAGTGTTCAAAGGCGAGCTACTAAATTGATTAAAGGGCTAGAAGGACTGGACTATAAGGAAAGACTTACTAGGCTGAATATGTATACACTAGAAAAGAGGCGCCTAAGAGGAGATATTATTATCTTCAAATATGTAAAGGGACATCACAAAGAGTTATCAGAGGAATTATTTATTAAAAGAACACAGTTTAGGACACGTGGGCACTCGCAGCGACTGGAGGAGAGAAAGTTCAGAATGCAACAGAGGAAAGGGTTCTTCACTGTTAGGGCAATCAGGATGTGGAATTCCCTGCCAGGGAAGGTGGTAATGGCGGACTCTGTAATTGGATTTAAAAAAGGAATGGATAAATTTCGGAATGAAAAAGCTATTCAAGGTTATAATACTTAAAATATCAACGTGGTTAATCCGGGGGTAACATGAGTTATAGTAGCTAACTAGTCATAAAACATTATTTAGCAAGTATGTAGAATCATCACAACTTAAAACAGGTTGAACACGATGGGCAATTTGCCTCTACTCAACCTCAAATACTATGTTACTATGTTACTATGTCACCAGTATAGTGCTAGATACACATAATGTTCCAGTATAGTGCCATATACACATAATGCCCCCAGTAGTGCCAGGTACACATAATGCCCTGTCAGATTTGGCCATTCATTGAATAGTGCTTTGTCGGATCCTTTCCGACAATGCATGTTGGAAAGGATCCGACTTCAATTGAATATACCCGTAAGAAGTTAATCAAAGGCACAAGATGAGGAGAAAATGGCCCAGTCAATGGGTAAATGAGGCAAAACTTTTTTTTTTTTAGATATATAAGCAAAAGGAGAAAAACAAATGGCAGAATAATAAGACTAAAGACAGAGACTGGGAGTCTTGTTGGGAGAGACAATGTAATAGCAGATCATCTTAATAATTATTTTTGCTCAGTATTCACTGCTAAAAGAGAGGGGAAGGGGCCACAGTTAAGTTGTAGGGATATTCAGAAAAATGAAACAAGTACATTTACAGAGGAGAAGGTCCTAACAGAACTCTCAAAGCTGAAAGTGGATAAATCAATGGAGCCAAATGGGATACATCCAAGGATACTAAGAAAGCTTAAATGGGTGCTGGCAGCATCATTAACAATTATTCAACCAGTCACTAGCTACAGGAGTAATTTCAGAGGACTGAAAAAGAGTGAACGTAGTCTCACTGCACAAAAATGGAAGCAAGGAAGAGGCAAGCAACTACAGAGCAGTGACCCTTACATCAGTAGTAGGGAAATTGGTGGAAACACTCTTAAAAGAAAGTGTAGATTATCTAAAAATCAGCAATTTACAGGATCCCAACCAACATGGATTCACAGGGGTGGGATGGTGGAGTGGGCGGGGGGAAGATCATGTCAAACAATCCTTATTGACTTTTTTGACTGTATGACTAAAGTGATAGATAAAGGTGTGACCATAGATATAGCTTATCTAGAGTTTAGTAAGGCTTTTGCCACTGTCCCGCTGCCGCATCTCCGACTACTAAATAAACTCAAAAGTTTGGAATTGGATACTAAGATGGTTGAATGGATAAGATCTTGGTTGCAGGATAGAAAACAGAGAGTTGTAGTAACTGGAGTGCATTCACAGGAGGGAAATGTTATCAGTGGAGTACCCCAGGGATCTGTACTTGGACCAGTGCTTTTCAATATCTTTATTGGTGACATTGCAAATGGCATTAAAGGGAAAGTATGCCTTTTTGCAGATGACACAAAGGTATTCAGCAGGGTAGACACACCAGGAGGGGTAAATCAAATGATTGAGCATCTAGATAGACTAGAGGGATGGTCAAGAGTGTGGAAATTATAGTTTAATGCCAAAAAATGCAAAATCATGCACTTGGGTCTCAAAAATCCAAAGGCTAAATATAGTATTAATGGCACTATACTGTAAACTACTGAGAAGGAAAGTGATCTAGGAGTCACTATTCGGGTGACTTAAAGGCAGATAAGCAATGTAACAAAGCAATGAGGAAGGCTAGTCAGTTGCTTGGTTGCATAAGGAGAGGAATCAGCAGCAGAAAGAAAGAAGTAATAATGCCACTGTATAGGTCATTGGTATGGCCTCATCTAGAATACTGCGTTCAATTCTGGAGGCCAAACGTATCTTCAGAAGGATATTAATACATTAGGAAACTAAAATGGTGCATGGCCTACAGCACAAAACATACACAGAAAGACTAAAACATCTCAATATGTATAGTTTAGAGCAGAGAAGGGAAAGGGGAGACATGATAGAAACTTTCAAATATATCAAGGTTTTAACAAAGTCCAGGAGGGAAATATTCTTCAAATGAAGAGAAGTATTAGAACACGAGGACATGCACTGAAACTGGAGGGAGGTTGGTTCAGGGAAAATTTGATGAAATATTACTTCACAGAAAGTGTAGTGGACAGAGGTAGTAGAGGCTAAGACAGTAGAGCAATTTAAGCATGCATGGGATAGACATAAGGATATCCTTACAAATATATAAGGATCAAATAAGTTTTGAGGTAAAAATATGGTAAAAGAGGGGCAGACTAGATGGGCCAAGTGGTTCTTATCTGCCGTCAAATGCTATGTTTATGTTTCTATAATAGCACATCATAGGGTAGCATATTATAATGTGCAATACTGTGATAGCACATAATAGGGTAGCATATTATAATATACAATACTATGATAGCAATGATAGCACAAAATAGGATAGCATATTATAATGAACAATACTATGATAGCACATAATAGGGTAGCATATTATTATGAACAATACTATGATAGCACATAATAGCATATTACAATTAGAGATGTGTGGTTCAGTTCTCCAAAAATCCGAATCCACACAAATTTTGTGGAACCGAACTACTACCAGGACTACTTTATGTAAACCAGCGGATGCTGGGCCTGTGACATCAGCACTAGTGGATGATGTGCAGAGGCCTAACTAGGGTCTTCAGCACCCAGGGTAAGGTGAAGAATGGCATCCCCTCCCAACAGATACACCATAAAGTATTTATTTGTGCACGGCGAAAAATGGGCGTAGTCACATACCTGATGGGGCGTGGTCACTGAAAATGGGGCATGTCAACATGACATGCCACCCATTTCTTGTCACTCTGGAACATTCCTTTCCATTCCATATACACATTACCTATATAATGGTTTCTCACATTGTGGAACCTCTGAAAAAATGTATCCTCCCTGGGAAGACGCCGTCTTCAGTTGGTATTCACAATTCATGTAGGAAGTCACATCGTCCGGAAGATGCCTGTTTGCATAGGTCATCATCATACAACAGCGGTTCAGCCAGACTCGTTCCCCATGTCACTTCCTGCCCCCTGTGTCTCTCAGCCACACCATCAACTACCCCTGGGTCTCTCAGCCATACTATCATCTCCTCCATGCATCTCTCAGTATACCAATAACCACCCCACGTCGTCTCTCAACACACCATCACCTAACCTTGCGTCATCTCTCAGCAAAGCATCATCTCCTCCTGCGTCGTCTCTCAGCACACCATCACGTCCCCCTGGGTCTTCACTCAGCACACCATCATCTCCCCCTGCATCTTCTCTCAGCACATCATTATCTCCCCCCTGCGTCTTCTCTCAACACACCATTATCTCCCCTGCGTCATCTCTCAGCCAGGGACATGCAGTCAGGTGAGGCAGGGGAGGCAGTGCCTCCCCTGTCATTAATGATCCAAATGAAACAAGGAAGATATACTTATGAAACATATTCTGTGTCATAAGTATATACTTTAGCCTTTGTATTATTTGAATCATTTTTACACTGTAAACTGTTTAAATGTGTTTCGGTCTCGGAGGCACCACTCTCGGTGCCTCCTGCTGTCAATGTAATAGGACCGGAAATGGGGGGCGGGGCCAAGCATTGGGTAGTGAAATCCCATTAAAAAAAGCAGGAGAAGCGGCACCTAATAGAAGTGCCGCTTTCACAGGGGCGTGCTTTCAGCTCATATCAAAGCACGCCCCTGTCACTGAGGAAGCGGTGATTGGGCAGTGGGCAGGGCCGGCCCTATTATTACTCCTGTACGTGGAACTGCTACGAGGCTGTGGGCGCGGAGGGTGCCCGAATCCCGATTATAGTGTCAGATCCAAGATGTACTGCAGCACTAGGTGCCTGTGACATTGGGTACCGAGCGAGTCCCCCCTCAGGTCAGTCCCATGCCCCCCTTCTGCTGGGCCAGTTCCCACTGTGTGCAGGGCCAGATGGCCGCTACCGCGATCGGTGCTCTGGCCTTCTTTAGTAAAAGCTGCAGTAAAATAGCTGTGGGAGGACTGCTGTGCATCCTCTGCAGCACAGCTCTCCCACGGGACTCCAGTCGCAGCAGCCAGTAACACAGAAGCCGGGTAGGAGGCTCCCATACAGGGGAAGGTTGGGCAGGTGCACATAAATCTCTCCCCATGCTTTTTATATTATAAATATAGGGGATGTGAGGCCAATTGCAGCCCCTCCCCTATGCCGTGAGACTAGGGGCCAGATGCATCATCGCTTGGAAAGTGATAAAATGGAGAGTGAAAAAGTACCAGCCAATCACCTCCTAACTGCCAAGTCACAGGCTGTGTTTGAAAAATGTCAGTTAGGAGTTGATTGGCTGGTACTTTTTCACTCTCCATTTTATCACTTTCCAAGCGATGATGCATCTAGCCCACTGTCTCCTTCCTCTACACGGCAGGGCTCCTCCCCTTCCACTGTGCAGCAGCGTTACAGTACCTCACCCCCATTCCACTGCAGAGCAGGATGCTGCTCCACTTCCTGATCCTGACTACAATAGCTCCCATGTGGCAGGTGTAGAGATGTGGCAGTGAGGAGCAGGGTGATACATAGCAAGGTAATGACTTCAGGGGAGAGGGGCTGATATGCGATTTCCTCCCTCTGTATCTTTCTTCTGTCTGACTGTCCCTTCTGTTTGTCTAGTTCCTATCCATCTATCTCTCTGTTCATTCTGCCTGTCTCTTTCCTCTGTGTCTGACTTCCCACCATCCTCTCACATCCACTGTCTGCCTGTCTATCTCTTTCCACCATCCTCTCACATCCTCTGCCTGTCTGTCTCTTTTGCTATCCTCTTAAATCCTCTGCCTGTCTGTCTCTTTCACTATCCTTTCACATCCCCGTCTCTCTTTTCTCTGTCCTCTCACATACTCTGCCTGCTGATCTGTCTCTTTCCTCTGTGTTTCTTTTTCTGCCATCCTCTCACACTCTCTGACTGCTGATCTGTCTCTTTAATCTCTCTCTCTTCCCATTTTCCTCTTACACCCTCTGTCTGCCTCTCTCTTCCCACCATCTTCTCACATCCACTGTCTGTCTGTCTGTCTGTCTGTCTGTCTCTTTCCTTTGTGTCTTTCTTTCTGCTATCCTCTCACATCATCTGTCTGCCAGTCTCTCTCTTTCCTCTGCCCTCTCACATCCTCTATCTGCTGGTCTGTCTCTTTCCACCATCATCTCACATCATCTGTCTGTTTGCATGTCTGTCTCTTTCCTCTTTGTGTCTCTTTCCTCTGTGTCTCTTTTTCTGCCGTCCTCTGGGGGTCATTCCGACCCATTCGCACGCCGCGGTGCATCGCAGCGGTGCGAAAGGGTCGGTTCTGCGCATGCGCTGAGGCCGCATTGCGCAGGCATGTCGTTGCCCGGCGACGGGCAGCGACGCCGCGTACGAAGAAAGTGGTCGCATCGACGACCGCAAGAAGATTGACAGAAGGAAGGCATTCCGGGGCGTCAACTCACCGTTTTCCGGGAGTGGTTCGGCGAACGCAGACGTGTCCAGGCGTTTGGAGGGCGGATGTCTGACGTCAATTCCGGGACCTGCATTGCTGAAATCATCGCACCAGGTAAGTATGTCTAGGGCTAGTCTTGTTTTGCAGGAAACTTTTTTAGCATAGCAGGGCTGCACAAGCGATCGCAGCCCTGCTATACTAAAATACACTCCCCCATAGGCGGCGTCTAGTTGATCGCACGAGCAGCAAAAAGTTGCTACGTGTGATCAACTCGGAATGACCGCCTCTGTCATCTTCTGTCTGTCTTTCACAAGTAAGTATTGTGTGGAGGACAGACATAATTAGTAGTGGACATTCTGAATTAGCTAAAATATTTAAAAAGGTATTCCACCTTCAAATGATTACACAAAGCTTTATCACTCCACATTTTCTATATATATCTCAATCATGTCCTTGTCACTATTGTCTCCTAACTGTCCTGTCGCCCCTGTCATGGTCCTATGACCTCTGTCCTGTCCCCACTGTTCTGTCCCTGTCCCCCAGGTACTGGCGCTATCACCTTTGTACTTTCCCTGTCACTCCTGTTTACTGTCTCCTCTGTTCTGGCACTATCACCTCTGTCCTGTCCTCACTGTCCCGTCCCTGTCCTCACTATTCTGGTGCTATTACCTCAGTCCTGTCCCTGTCCCCACTGTCCTGGTGCTGTTACCTCAGTCCTGTCCCTGTCACTCCTGTCTTCTGACCTCTCTCTTCTGTCCTGCTATTACCTCTGTCCTGTCCCTGTCACTCCTGTCTCCTGACCCCTCTATTCTGTCCCTGCCTCCTCTGTCCTGTAGAGCTGTGAAATGATGGGAGACAGCGGGGAGGGATCTGAAAAGATCCCTCACCTGCACAAGCTGCTGCATCAGGGACGTCAGCGGTAACTGGCATCGCCTTGGGGGTGGTAGCGGGCATCAGCTCGGCGACGGTAGGGGTCACCAGCGGGACTCAGCAAACATTATGGCTGCAGTGCCTCACCAGCCACTGACCTCACCGCACACCACTGCTCTCAGCACACCATTAACTCCCCCTGTGTCATCTCTCAGCACACCATTATGTCCCCCTATGTCTTTTCTCAGCACACCATCACCTCCCCCTGCGTCATCTCTCAGCACACCATCACCTTCTCCTGTGTCTTCTCATGTTCTGCCTGTGTCTTTCATCATCCCCTTCACTCTGTGTAAGTCAGCCAGGGCCGGATTAACAATGGGGCGGATGGAGCTGCAGCTCCAGGCCTCCCCATTAAAAAAGGCCCACAGTATCTGCTCTGCTGTAGACAGGAAAACATTTTTTCCTGCTACAGCAGCCTGCCACCAGCTGCTCGAGTCCCCGCTGCTTGCACACGCCCCCAGCCAGCAGCCGCGACCTCCCTTCTCCCCCCTCCCGCGTCACTGGTGGATGAGATGCCGCGGCCATCAACTGTATGTGGCGGCGCAATGAAAGGGCTCACTAGCCCTGTCCTCTCTTCTGCGCCGCATATGCAAAATGTCAGGTCCTACCCCGCCACCACCGCGCCCTGAAAGAAGCAGGAGGCATCGTGAGAGCTTCCTGAAGGCGGCCTGAGACAGGCAGGATGATTGATCGTCCTGCTGAGTTGAGGTGAGGCCGGCGTCATCCCAGCTCCCAGCCTGGCTGCTGCGCTGCTGATGATAATAATTGGCACTGACTTTCAGTATATGGTTTTATGTATATATATTTTATATATATATATATATATATATATATATATATACACACACATACAGACACATTTTTAAATATATATATTTATGTGTGTGTATATCTATCTATCTATCTATATATATATATATACATACATATATATATACACACACACACACACACACACACACACACACACACACACACACTCAGTGGTGCAGAGAGGAGGACAGTGGGACTCTCGAATAGACTCGGGTAAAGAGTACCTCCGCCCCCACGCCCCTCTCTGCGCCACTGAGTATATCACTCCCACGCCCCTCTCTGCGCCACTGAGTATATATACATATATATATACATACATACATACACACAGTGGGGCAGAGAGGGGCGTGGGTGCGGAGGTACTCTTTACTCGAGTCTATTGAAGAGTCGCACTGTCCTCCCCCTTCCCCGTTGCTGTCAGTCACACGTTAGGTGGGGAGAGAGGACTGGCCACCCTTGCAGCAGCCTCTATTCCAGCGCACACTGGCCTGTGCTGGGGAGGAAGGCAGCCCACTGGTTCTGACAATGGTGTGTGTGTGTGTGTGTGTGTGTGTATATCCTTGTACCCAAGGGTGCTGATACTTGCTATTCCTTATGTATGTATATAGGACCAAGCTCCACTCAAACATAGGTCCAAAATAGGACCTAAATGTTAGACTAGAATATACACACAGTGGATTGAGACGCGTTGGGGGCTGCAGAATCGCTTCTGTACATAGGTGGTCATTCCGAGTTGATCGCACGTAGCAACTTTTTGCTGCTTGTGCGATCAACTTGATGCCGCCTATGAAGGAGTGTATTTTAGCATAGCAGGGCTGCGATCGCTTGTGCAGCCCTGCTATGCTAAAAAAGTTTCCTGCAAAACAAGACCAGGGTCAGACTTACTTAGCCTGTGCAATGGATCCAGCGAAGAAGGTCCCGGGATTGACGTCAGACATCCGCCCTCCAAACGTCTGGACACGCCTGCGTTTGGGTCTCCACGCCCGTAAAACGGTGAGTAGACTCCCCGGAACACCTCCCCGCTGTCAATCTTCTTGCGCTAGCGATCACTTTCTTCTTTCTACTAGCCGCTGCCCGGCAACAGCCGTCACCAGGCAACGATGCACGTGCGCATTGCGCCCGCCGTGCATGTGCAGTTCCGACCCGTTCGCACCACAGCGAAGAACCGCTGCGTGTGAACGGATCGGAATGACCCCCATAGCTGTGTAAAAAAATACCTTAAAATGCCCGCCACCGGGGAGTCATGCGCTAGAGGTCAAATGTGACCTCTAGCGTCTGTCTCCTCCTACACGGCGCCCTTTTTTTGTGGGGTTTATTACACTGCACTGTATGGAAACGCTTCCACAGCCCCCAGCACGTCTCACTGCAGGGGCTGCGGCGGCTGGTGCCGTGGGTGCTCCTGAGTGTCCATGGGTGCTCGGGCCCAGGAGCACCCAAGGAATCGGCGCCTATGATAGTTTGTACTGTTTGATTGTTCATCCTAGTGTGCTTTGTTCACTTTGTTCAAGGACAAATCCATTTTGCACCACTTTTAATTTCTGCCACTGCTGTGTGGCAATGTTTTTTATATTTGCTATAAACTGCCGTGTGTTTATGCCACTGCTCTGTCGCTTAGTAACCAGCCAGCTCGCTGCAGCCTTTAACCAATATTGGTAAAAACAATATTATGAGCTGTGAGGTTGTCAAAATTGAGTGGAAATGACTGGAAATTAATGTTATTGAGGTTAATAATATTCTAGGAACAACAAATATATATATTTTAACTTCTTTTGTCAATTTTTGAAAATTCAAAATCCGTCACGAAGGTTTGGCAAAACCAAAGCCGGACCACGAATCGGAGACAAATCCAAATCCAGCAAAAATGGTCCTGTGCACATCTCTAGTAATAATATTATTCTTATATTCCAGTACATTGAGTTTGCTAGCATTGCAAGCCTAGGTATGTGCTGATATGAGGGGTGTAGTATGGTATGCCGGCGGCCGGGCTCCCGGCGACCAGCATACCGGCGCCGGGAGCCCGACCACCGGCATACCGACAGTGTGGCGAGCGCAAAGGAGCCCCTTGTGGGCTCGCCACGCTGCGCTCGCCACGCTGTGGGCACGGTGGCACGCTACGCGTGCCACACTATTTTATTCTCCCTCCAGGGGGGTCGTGGATCCCCACGAGGGAGAATAGCTGTCGGTATGCCGGGTGTCGGTATGCCAGGTGTCGGGATCCCGGCGCCGGTATACTGTGCGCCGGGATCCCGACATTCGGCATAGTGAACACCACCCGATATGAGACATACCCTTTAACTCCTGTTAAGGGTATTCAGAATTTAATGAATTATTCCTGTAGTTTAGCTGGTCATTCAAAACTTCGGATCAGTGCTACCATATGGCCCCTACTGGTCTGCACATGAGTACTGATGTTGCTGCGTTCCACAGGAGGAGCTAGCTGCAGATATCTGGTATTGTATTCCAGCATTAGACGCACAGTTTAGTCGCACCAGTGCCACGTTGTTCACGTGGTACCCTCAGGTTACCGGCAGAGCGTTTCATCTCTGCCTGATAAATTACATGACTTAACTGTTGAACAATGTAATGGTTTGTTTTTTGTTGTGCTTGGACCTGTGGGACCTTGAGTTAATATTGTTGCTATAAGAAGTGATACCACTACCGGGCAGGCCATGTGGTCCAAATTAGACCATACATAGTTTGGCGTCTGCTTGCACATGGTTCTGTTGGTATAAAGAGAAGGCCTGTGAGACAATGCTGTAATCTCTGCTTGATCTGCTGCACTTGTTCTGTGTTGCCCAATTTACAAATGTTCTGAGGAATCAAAATGTTGACTGTGATGGCTTGATATGAATTTTGGTCAATAGACACTTGATAAAGTTCGGTGAGTGCCCACTTTCCCATCTAATGGAATAAGATGGAAATCACTAAAAACTGCTTTGGCGCATTTGTTACACTGTGTATGCACAAAAACGCTGCTGTGGTTGAGATCATAGGTGTGCGCAGGGGGGGTTCCTGGTGCGCACAGGCACCCCCTAATGACTGGCACCCCGATCTCACATGCCTGATGCAGCGATCACTGAGCAGACAGATTACTGTCCCCTCTGCGCTGCACCCTGTCAGCGTCCTGCATTACTGACCGGACACCTGGGTTAATAAAGGATGCCACCGCCCCCCCGTCACACCCGCCACATCTCTCCTTCTATGCTATGCCAACGCCAGCCATTGATGAAGAGCAGCATGCAGCCAGCATCCCTCTTAGGAAGACAAATTCAATATTGGCAGGCGGCCGGCAGCAGCATTGACACGTCACTAATTTTTCCAGCAGCAGCAGTAAGTAGTCTGCTACTGTCAGTGTCAGTGAGTGACTGACTAGTAAGTAAGCTGCTGCAGCTTGCAGGGGAAAGAGAGGGAGAGCCAGACCAGGCTTAGGAGGAGCAGTGTAATTGCAGTGCGTGCCATCAGGGGTGTTTGTTTGGTGCACACCACAACATCTGACAATGCATCTGCTTTACTAGGATTGGCACAAGGGTGGATATTTTATATTGTGTTGACGTCAATAGATGGTGCTAGACACGCCCAAAAGGCTTTGCTAGACACACCCCTCCGAAGGTGCACCCCCTAATAAAATGTGCTGCGCACGCCTATGGTTGAGATACATGGAATCATAGATGTCAGAGCCGGCCATAGGCATGGGCAAACTAGGCAATTGCCTAGGGCATTTGATATGCCTAGGGGCATCAGCAGCTTCTGCTGATTAAAATGATATGCGGCATGCCTATATTCTGTGTGTAGCATTTCATATGCAGATACAGCCACAGTCTCACACAGTATGCTGCATATCAGTTTAATCAGCAGAAGCTGCTTGTGTATTCTAGCCACATAGCAATGCAAATAAGATGCATTTTCATAAAAAAAAGGTGTCTGACGTTGGCATTGAGGCAAGATTTATGAGGACACATCTGTATCCAAGCATTGGCAGAGGTCACAGTGTTAGTGGCAGTGTGAGTACTGTGTGCATGTAAGTGGGTTGGTTGTGCAGTAGTGTTCGGAATATGTGTAAGGAGCATTATGTGTATCATGTAAAAATGCATTAATAATGTGCAACATATGTGTAAAGGAGCACTATGTGTGTCATTATGTGTATAAGGGCATTAATAATGTGCGTCATATGTGTAACAGGGTACTACTGTATGTGTGTCATTATGTGTAAAGGAGCACTAATAATGTGCAGCAAATGTGTAGGGGTCACTATGTGTGTCATTATGTGTATAAGGGCATTAATAATGTGTGGCATATGTGTAAGGGACATTATGTGTAAAAGGGCATTAATAAAGGTTGTCATAATGTGTAAGGTGCATTATGCTTATAAGGACATTAATAATGTGTCTCATAAGGGTAAGGGGCATTACTGTGTGCAATTGTGTATACATGCATTACTAATGTGTGGCATTATGTGTATAAGGTGCTCTACTATGTGGCGTTGCATATAGAAAGGGTACTACTGTGTCGTCTAATGTGAATAAAGAGCAATAAGGTGTGGTGTAATGTGAATAAGGAGCAATTCCGTGTGATGTAATGTGAATAAGGGGCTCTACTGTGAGGAGTAACGTTTATAAGGAAAAGTGATACTACTGTGGGATGTAATATGAATTATGAACACTATCGCATGATCAAATGTGAATAAAGTTGCAGTAATGTGTGGCATAATTGGAAGTGGGGTTACTATTGTGTGGCCATGCCCCTTGCCAGCAAAAACACACCCCTTTTTGGGCTGTGCGCCAAATGTGCGAACTGTTCCTATTTAAAATATAGGGGGTACAAACACCAAAATAATGACTGCTATGGGTGAGGGGTGATGGTGCTAGGAAAGAGGTGCAAGGTCAGAGGCAGAACCAGCGGTGGTGCTAGGGGGCACCAGCCAAAATCTTGCCTAGGGCATCATATTGGCTAGGGCCGGCTCTGAGAGATGTCTTGGAAAAGTGAGTGTTCCTGGATGGTGATTGGGAGGTAGCTATGAATGCGCACGGAGTTGGTCTGTCTCATCAGCGTGTTATGGGAGTGTTGCAGGTGTGTCGCTAAAGTGATTGCATACACAGACACTTCATCATTCACATAGATTTTGATCCTGGACTACTGAGGATGACGGCAACCCTTTCTGAAGACGGGAATGTGTTCACATTTGTTATATCAGATTTTCATTTTTGGAGTTTTTCTATTTTCTGTGTATGTTCTTGTTTCAATAATTGATTTGTCGGCGATATAATTGAGCATTTAAGTGCTGAGATTTTTAAATTTTTCAAACACACACCTAAAGTACACACACATATAAATATATATACAGCAATGGTTATACCCCAATATCAGTAGCCACAAACTCAGTGTTGGTCACACCCCATGCGGCGGCATGCAATAGGCCCTTCAGAAATTTCAGCTCCAGGCCCATGAGGACCTTAATCTGGCACTGTCTCCCACTACATTCTGTGTCCTACCCCCCCCCCCCCCCCTTCATTAAACGCTGGAAATGGCACCCGATCTTGCACCCTTCGCGGCCTGGACTCTGTCTGAATTCGCACAAAATTGCTCCCTGCCCAGCGACCACTTTTGTGCGAATTTAGGCCGCTGTGAAATGATGGGAGACAGCGGGGAGTCAGTGAGGCTGCTGCCTCGATGATTCGTTTACAAACGTCACTTGTTACAAGTTCTAAATATGTTGAACTTTCTAAAAACTTCCTATAACAAAACATATTAAAAGCATCTAGCAATAACAATAACAAAACATTATTAATCATCACATTTCTGTCCACATCTATCACAAACAATGTACTCAGTGCTTGTGAGTATATCGGCAATATTTTGCTCAATCATGATATATATCGGCAATATTTTGCTCACTCATCATATAGTTCACTGTAATTAAATCATTGTGGACAAGATCTGGGGCCAAATGTAATAGAGTGAGAGTTTCAAAAAGTGAGAGATTTGATAAGTTTATGCAGTTTTTTTTTTTAAAGTGGCAATCATTTACACAGCAAGATCAATCTGGTTTTGCAGTGTAAACGATTGCCACTTAAAAAAAAGAAAAAAGAAAAACCTTACCAAATCTCTCACTTTCTGAAACTCTCACTCTATTACATTTGGCCCCTGTAATGAAATTATTTAATTAAAAACAACTACCAATGTTTTGGTGCTGCACTCCGAAGCAGCACAAACTACTTCCAGTGAGCTCCCAACTCACACAACAAATAATTAAGGGGGACATGTACTAAGCAGTGATAAAGGTGGAGAAGTGAGCCAGTGGAAATGTTGCCCATGGCAACCAATCAGCATTGACGTAACATTTCTAATTTGCATATTATACAGTTGTATGGAGCAGCTGATTGGTTGCCATGGGAAATTTCTCCACTGGCTCACTTCTCCACTTTTATCACTGCTTAGTACATGTCCCTCTAAGTCAGTAAAAAATGGATCATATGTGCGCTATGGATTGTCCCAGCATATACAGTATCTATATGCCGTGGTATATTTCCACTTCTTAGAAGATCCATTTTTACTGACTTGTCTAATTAAATAATGTTTGATATTGATGTACTTTGATCGGGATGGTATCTGGATCCCTGCGCTTGGGATGCCGCCAGTCACAATACCGACAGCGGCATCCCAAAGCTCTGGATCACTATTCATACAGAGCATGTGCAGGTAACAAAGACAATTCTGCTGATTTATTTGATTGAGACATCTAATGATATTTGTGGACTGTAAAGGAAACTTTGGCTTCTGGGGAATGTAAGTAATAATTAACAAATAATTTCATGCAGCTCCCCAGCTGACTCAGGTGGCGCTGTAGCACAATGTGTATAAAGTACAGGTTAAGCAGTATCTTTCATGCTCACAATGGAGCAGCAATATGGTGGTCACTTTGAGTCCGGTTGGTCTTTCTCCACAACACCCCTTTATTACGGATGGATAACTAACAAGCTGGCCTTGGAAGTAACAGTAATTAAGCTCCATATCTGCTGTCAGCATGCAGTCATTTATGTCTCCATTTAATTCCCTGACTGCCATCTCAGTGGTGCCCCACAAATCCTGGAGTCCTTGGCTGCAGCCTAATCAACCTACTGGTTAATCAGGCACTGGTGTCTGTCACAGCCACTGACATTCATACCTCCCAACTGTCCCATTGTATGGGGCACTGTCACTGATGGTCTGCAGAGCAGCTGGTGAATAGATGCAAATGCATGGCCATCCCCGTCCCCTCCAAAAAAAGTGCACAGCAGCACAGGGGTTGCTCAGAGGAGTGCAGGGCAATCATTATGATCACTCCTGTCATGATCCAGGATATTTCAAGTAGAAACAGGCCTGTTAATATTAATGTATGTGATATCAATATTCTGATCGATTTATCAGTGTACCAGTGTATGATACCAGTTAACTGTCTTTGCATATCAAATGGCAGAAGCTTAATTGATCTGCGGGCATTATAGCCACAAAACATCAGAGACACACTGGCTACTCAGGTGTGAAATTCGTCTTGACCAGAGCTAGTTTAATTACCCCAGAACCAGAGCTATGGCCAGAAAGGTGTTAAGCCCTTTCTGACCAGTTTGTAAAGGATATTTATCCAGGCCTTAATTCTACAGTTGTAAACACTAGCTCAGAGCTTCAAACAAACAATTAAAAGATTAGGCAATTTGGCCTGCTTGTATTTCTAAGAGACATCACAGTATAAGTGGAGATTCAATTCACTCTGGCTTTGAAAGGGTTAAAAGGAATCCTAAAAGGGTGGGCTGAGGGGGAATGCAGCATGGGTTTCAAGTATGAGGAACACAGGCTGGAAGATGTTCATTCTGCATGAGGCTATCGAAGGATACAGATGTTCCATAAATCTTCAACCGGAAGCCTCATCCCATAACTATTGAATCCAAAGAGACTGGATTGGTTTGTTTTGTTTACTTCCCTATGTTTTATTTTATTTCAAATTGTATTTACGTGTGTGACTTTTCAATTATTATATTCTTGTAACTTTTTTTTCTGTAACAATAAGCTTTGAAGTTTATACTTGGATTAAAAATTCTTAATCTTATTTCTGTTATCTGTGCTTTCCAAACCCAAAGCCTCGACAGAGGGTCAGGCTACCTAATTTTTACGTATTAATAACTTTGTGTGTGGGTGAGAGCAGAAGCTCACCCTGGGCATGGTCCCTCAAAGTCGCTTAGCCTGGCTGGCGCAGCGACTAGTACTTCTGCTGGTGGTAGTTATCACTTGGATTTACCACACACGCTGAGGCAATCAGTACGGTGTCATGGGCAGCATTCTCAGATTGGCGTATATGGAGATTTGCCACGTCAGTATTGTGACAACTCCCACCTGTAACATTTTTCCTCTATCCACTACTGCTGGCTTCTGTATAGTACACAGTGGCAGTGGCACATCAGGGAGAGCGAGAGAGAGGAGACTTTTTCTGCTCATCAGCAACAACAGACCCCCTGGACCCTCCGCAGCAAAATTTAGAAAGACTAAAAGATCTTAATATGTATAGTTTGGGGCAGAGTATGGTAAGGGGGAACATGATAGAAACTTTCAAATATATCAAGAATTGTAACAAGGTCCAGGAGGGAAACATATTCAAAGGAAGATAATTATTAGAACACGAGGACATGCGCTGAGACTGGAGGGAGGTAGGTTCGGTGGAAATCTGAGTAAAAATTACTTCACAGAAAGGGTAGTGGATAGGTGGAAAAGCCTCTCATCAGAGGTGGTAGTAGCTAATGCAGTAGAGCAATTTAAACATGCTTAGGATAAATATAAGGATATCTTTACAAAGAACTAAGGATCAAATATGGTTTGAGGTTATTGTAAGGTCAAGAAAGGGGCAGACTAGATCTGCCATCAAATTCTAAGTTTCTATTTCTGTCTCCCGTCTCTCTCCCTGCCAGGTGTGCCACTACTGCTGTGCTGCTATAGAGCGGCCAGTGGTAGTGGGCAGCGGAGTAACTGACCCAGGCTCAGGTCTGAATAAGTAGTACCCCCCTCCCCTAGATCTCTATATTCATCTTCTGTTGCTCACTGTGAGCAGAGCAGGATTAAGGGGGGACGGGTCAGGAGGTAAGTACCCTGCCCCCGTCTCCAGAGTCCCCCCACCCAGCCGGAGCTACTCTGCCCCAGCTCTGATGCTGCTGTCTCCCATCTTCAGCCTCCGCTGCAAGCATCAGCTCTCCTAGCAGAAGTGCAGGTTGGAGATTACAGATGAATCAGTCACGTTGCCTGAGGGGAGGGGGGAAGGAGATGCCACACATCACACAGCCATCTTTTTGGCAAGGGACTCACCTGGCAGTATGAAATCTGGGTGTGGTATGGAAGGTAGATAGTAACTAGGTCAACAGTGTCTAGGTCGACCACTATTGGTCGACAGTAAGTAGGTCGACAGGGATTCTAGGTCGACAGGGTCTTTAGGTCAACATGTTCTAGGTCAACAGGTCAAAGGGTTGACATGAGTTTTTCATGGGGGTTTTGTATTGTTTTCTTTGTAGAGTGACCGGTAACCCCAATTAGTGCACCGTGTTCGCTCGCCATGCTTCGGGCAAGGTAACTGTTCCCAATTGTAGTCCACGTGGATCGCTAAGTATGAAAAGGTTCCAAAAAAGAAAAAAATCGTGAAAAACTCATGTCGACCTTTTGACCTGTTGACCTAGAACATGTCGACCTAGAGACCCTGTCGACATAGAAACCCTGTCGACCTAGTTACTGTCGACCAATAGTGGTCAACCTAGATAGTGTCGACCTATAGTTACTGTCAACCTAGAGACCAGATCCCATGAAATCTTCTCTCTCCCACTGCCGCATTAAACTCTCCCGGACAAGAAGTTGTCATTCAGTACTGTTGTGGTGGAACGGGGGAAGGGGGTGGGTGGTACACGCAGCGGGCACAGCCATAGGGTGGTTGCTGACAAAAGGGGAGGAGCCCCCTGTCTTAAGTGCCCTGGGACCCCCGAAGCCTTAATCCGGCCCCACCTGTATGTGGCAATTCACCAGAAGGATAAAAAGGTGGCCTAACACAAATGAGCTCAGCCCAGGTTATTGCAGTTGGAAGAACAGAAGATCATTGTGTACATGGTGATATTGGGGGTCATTCTGAGTTGTTCGTAGCGCAGCGATCAGGCTAAAAAACTGCTTTTCTACGCATGCATATGCACCGCAATGCGCACGCGCGTCGTATGGGTAAAAAGCCCGCTGTTGTTTTGCACAGGTTCTAGCGAAGTTTTCAGTCGCACTGACGGCCGCAAGAAGATTAACAGGAAGGGGGCGTTTCTGGGTTTCAACTGACCGTTTTCAGGGAGTGTTTGCAAAAATGCAGGCGTGTCTGAAAAAATGCAGGCGTGGCTGGGCTTACGCTGGGCGGGTGTATGATGTCAAATCCGGACACGAATAGGCTGAAGTGATCGCAAGCACTGAGTAGGTTCAGACCTACTCTGAAACTGCACAAACTGTCTTTGCAGAGCTCGGCTGCACATGCGTTCGTACTTATTCTAAGCTAAAATACACTCCACAGTGGGCGGCAGCATAGCGTTTGCACGGCTGCTAAAACTAGCTAGCGAGCGATCAACTCGGAATGACCCCCGTTGTTCACATTGTAAGGTGTGTCAGCTGGATTTAATTACCTTACACATGTTATCCAAATGTTTGTGATGATGCTTTTAATTGGCGTTTTCCTAGATTAAAACAAACATGACAGACTGCACACGTATATTTGTGTGTTTTGTATTGTATACATTCTGCCATACATTGATGCATGGGGGATCTGTGCAAACATAAATTGGATTATCCCTGTCAGTGCAGCCTATGAGCCTTCTGATGTATGGCAGGCCTGGACACTGCTGAGGGTCAGATAGCATATTGTAATGTGCTATCATAGTTTATCACATTATAATCAGCCTCAAATCAGGAGTCTTAATAGATAACATTTAACTCATAAGAGACCTGTGTGAAAGTGGCACTTACAACACAAGCACACGTGGGGACCATGACCAATCATTTCTTTGTTACTAGAAAAGGAAAGCCTGCTCTGTTATAAGTGCTTACATGTGGGTAAGAGGAGTTATGTGGGTATTCCCCATGTTGGCGACTACCTCTTACCTGTACCACAAAACCATGAAGCACTGAATAATAAATGCTGCAGGCAAGTAAAGTAACTATCTGCCATTAATATACAGTACAAATGATTGCATATTATGGAGCTATTTAATATACCTAAAATAACTGATGTATTTATAATGAACTACATCTGTCCACGAAATACTCTTTCAAGACTTTGCAGGTTAAACTGGTGCATGTGAATATGCTATGTTACCTCTTGTGGCATAAATGTACAGGTATATGTAAGAGTAATGTGCTTGGACTTGCATGTTGTCTTCTTCATTTGGGGTGGCTTGGTACAGTAACCGCTAGGACCCCATCTTAGCAGTAGAATGTCCACAGTAGTATGAACAGGTTTCCAATGAGATAAGGGAAGACATATAGCTGGGGCAGGACTGAGGGAAGAGGCAGATAGATGTTGTTGGGAGTGGGTGATAAAGAGAGATGTGAAAGAATTGTACCCAGAGAGTGGTCCTTAATTGCACAGGGGAGATGGTGAAATGTCAGGCCATTAGTGGAGGCACATGAAAGTCTTTTAATTTTTTTCTCTTTTGGTCAACTTTATAAAGTTGTCTTCAACTTTGCTGATATGATAAAATGAACAATATTCCATGTTCAATCATACACAAGTCATGTTGCCAACAGAAGGCGGCTGTGGTATTAGCTCTCAGTCTGCATTTGTCTTTGTGTTAGAGAAAATGCACTCAAGGGATTTAGGCACCTAGCCAGCTAATTTGTTGTGAAAGTTTCTTACAAAAATAGGTTCTTGACCGGAGGCCAAAAGAGGAGTACAAGCTTGGAAAGCTAACATTGTTCACACTTATCCAAATAGTATTAATGTCAGTATGTATTAAATCAAGCTCTGTCTTTTTAAGGTTCATATAAGCTAAAGGCTTCTTGTTTTTATTTCCTTGTGATAACACCTAGAAGATACCTGATATAAGGCAATATCAAACTTTAGTATAATGTCCAGCACACAACTCAATGTGATAACCTTGCAGAACCTTGAAGAACAACCTAAAATAACGTGTCGCAGCCACAACATAAAAGGACACATCTGTATGTTTGAATAGGATATTAGAACCCTGCCTTGTCTGTCTCCGCTGCACCTGAACATTATATATTTACTTTATTGTGCAGAGCAAATCTTGCGTTTAGTCACTCACATATGCATTTATGTGTATGTCTTTTTATCTCCAGTAAATCACAGCTAAGTGTCCCATAAAGCTATATACTGTAGTTACCCCAAAGGTACTTCTCAACCTTTATAAAAGGCTGCATCAAACTTAAAAGAATATTAAAACTCCAGGTATTTAATTATAATTCAACACATCATGCATACATTAAAAACATTTAACAAATAATCCAATTAAGTACTATCCCTGATATGGGGGAAAATATTTTATACTATAATGAAATAGCACTGATTGTCAGCGTCCCAATCTCTGTGCTCGCCAAGCTGCGGTCTCAGTGGCGAGAGTGGGAACAGTCCCTACTAGTGAGCATGCCGATTGTCGGGATTTAGAGGGGACAGGATGTAGCTGTTGGTATTCCCTTCCATTTATAGCGACATCAAATATGTGTCCTTTGTATGAAAGTTTAGTACAGGTGTAGAGTCCAGGAATAAAGAAATATATTTTTCCCTCAGACTCAACTAAATGCACAAGGCCTCAGCCTGATGCCTCAAGTTTCCAGTCAGAGAATCTCACTGTCCTGATGCTCCCACCTCTGCATGTTCTGAGACTGAACTGACCCCACAAGTAGCTCTTCCTGCTAGAAATGTACAGTACTAATGCATATGTAAACTGACCACCTTTGTAGATTGCTAAGTAAACCCTATAGAATAGAGCCATTCTAAGGAATATGTACAGGATATCTTTTCGGTATGACAAAGCTTAGATTGACCTGCCACTGTACTTTTATTGAAATATAACATGCATTAATAGGGGTGAAATGTCATTATACAGTTTTTAGTATTGAATGAATGTGGTTTGAAGCTGATTGCAAGATTCACCTACGAGGTTAATGCAAAATCTTATTTCTTGTTCTGGTTAAAAATCAATTCACTTAATTTCTCAGTTAATCTCCATATTCACATTGCCTGGCTCTTTTCTAGAAAATATTATGACCACATAGATGTGATAGTTTACATTTCCTTGGGAATTGGGAATACATATAATTCACTTCTGTGTACCTTAATGTGTTGTGGTCACAGAGGCTTTCTCTCCAAAGTTTGCTTCAAGTGGTTGGTGGTTGTATTATTTTGTAGCAACATTCTGGTTATATTGTCTTATCCGATTATCATTGGTATACTTTACATGTTTGTGTTGTGAAAGTCGTGGTGACTTTTCAAGTTCTTTCATAGAAATATCACACAAAAGAATAATTGGTTTTTGATTGACCATAAATGTATTTTATTCCTTCATGAAATTGCTCCATCAGTGAGAGAGATTATTCAATGCAACACAATGACAGTAAGGAATGGTTACCTCTCCCTCCCCCTTTCTCTACAGGCACTTTTGCAAGGTATAACTGCAGAATACTTTTATGGTAATAATAGACATATCATACGTTAGTCACAGCTTTATAATATTAACAGCTAGTCTGTATTATAACACAAACAGAATTATTTGAAAACATCTAACAAAACAAAATTGCCTATGTCTATTATTAATGTCTGTTCATTTTCATCCATGTTGTACTATACAAATCAAGCTAGATCAGGACAAATCATAGTCCTATAATATAGATTATTCAAATACTGTACATTGGGCGACATTCATTATCTGCTATATACTAAATCTATTTCTTCCCGTTCTGTTTGCAGGGTAACATAAATCTGTTGTTTTAGTTTGTCCTATTTCCATCAGCGTTGTGCAATTGTTTTCATATGTTAGCAATACAGCGTTTCGGGAACATAACAAGTAAATAAAGGCATTCAGCGGAATGTTAGATTCTATATCTGTGCAATTCTACCTGGCAGGACTCCTAACAAGGAAAATAATTCTTTCTTTAAAGTTATTCATGTTTTTTAAACATCTAGTTCATTCTCCAGTATAAAAGTATGGACTTTTGTCTAATTTAGACACCTGCAGTCTCTTTCTTTTGCACATCATACTTTATTACATTCTTTCTTTAAAGTTATTAATGTTTTTTAAACATCTAGTTCATTCTCCAGTATAAAAGTATGGAACTTTTGTCTAATTTAGACACCCGCACCCTCTTTCTTTAATGCTCAACTGGACAAAAGCCCATTCCCCCTCCAGGTCCACTGGGATGGTAACGTATGAACAAGTCAGTTTCAATGAAAAAATTATGAAAAACTCATGTTGATTTTTTTTGACTTGTCGATATTTTAAATTTCGGAATTTTGACTGTATCGACATTTTTAATGTCGGTATTATGACCATGTCGATATTTTGACTTTGTTGGTATTTTGACCTTCGGTCAATGGTTGTCGGTATTTTGACAATCGATATTTTGATTGTAGGTAAATAGACTGCATCAAGAAAAGAAATTAATAGAGGCGCTTATTTCATTTAAACACCATAACTTCCTAAATCCTGATACAACCAAAGAGTCAAAAAAATGAGTACAATAAATATTTAATGATCACAATAATCCAATAAAATACCACTTAATAAAAACAAGTACATGAGTTATTACTATATAATTCCTATCTCACTGATAGCCACATGTGTACATAAAAGAATCACATAGATTGTGTCAACTGTTGCTATGGATACTGTAACAGTGAAGCTCACTGAGGTAGCTGATGAAAAGTTCCAATGTAACAATCTGTTGAAATGGGAAACACTGTTGCCAAAACTGCTGTAAATGAAGTTCATGAATAAAGTGCAGTTACTAAGTGTGTGTCCAAATATGCTCTGTGGTATTTAGACCATTGGAGGAATAGCTTCAGAATAGGTGGCCAACATGAGTATGACAATAGAGCAAAGAATTACCTCTCCCTATGGGCTGATGAGCCCGGGCATCCCCGGGTATGTCCAGAAATTGCCCAATATTGTGTCGGGCTAGAGGATTAGTGGCTTGTATGCACAGATGGTCGAGGCCACGCTATTGCAGGCTCAATTTCCCTGTGGGTGCTTCATCCACTGTCTGCTGCAGAGAGTTGTGGAAAGAGCGTAGCTGTAACCGATTAAATGGGAACCGCCGCACAGGACCAACTGTATCTGGTACTCTTCCAAGACGCCCTGGACGTGCACCGTCCGCTGGTAATCAACGTAGAAGAGAGTAAGGTCCTGGCTGCAGTTGCCGCACGGAGCTCACACAGCGGTTTCGTCCCGTATCGACGCGTGCCGCTCACTGCTGCGGCTAATGAACTAGGCAGAGATGGCTGTGTCCCCGTACCTGTGGGTACTCGGTGAGAAAGGGGAGGAGTCCTGACGCGTTTCGTCACGTGACCCGTGACTTTTTCAAAGATGACTCCTAATTCCATGTGTGTACTATTTAAAGGGCTCCCAATGAAGCCTACACAGGTTTAATTAATGCAATTAATGATACACCAATTGTTAAAGAACACTTGGCCATGACATCTTTGGTTGTTTCATAGCATAAAAATTAAACCAATCAATTAAACAAAGGATTCTCTGTCCACACACAAACACTTCAGAGGTCCTTTTATAAAATATACTATAAGACTAACAGATAACTAAAACCATCATAAACAGAAGACTGATGATAAAATATGCGGGGGCAATATAATCCGATACTTTTCCCAGCTTCAATCATTAGTCCACAATACCAATATTATTGTAAACTTTTACAAGGGATAAATGAGATTGCAGAAAAAATATATATGAATCGAGATAAAGAAAATAAAAAATACAAAATACAAAATGCATTCATGAGAGACAGTGTATATAAAATATATCTATATAGAAATATGTATGTATGAATTAGAAAAAATTATCAAAGATAGTGACTAATAGAATATGTTAATACGGGATATTAACAAATACAGTTAATGATTTAATCACCTGAATAAATAGACATTTTTCTTTCTTCTCCCCTTTTTCTCCCTTAAAGTCATGTTCACATACCAGAGGTGAGACCAATAAACATGATGCTAATAATTTTTTTTTGTATTTTTTGTTTTTAAAACACTATACTTTCATTATATGTAAATGACTGTATATAAATTAAACTAAACATTATCACACAATTCATTGTTATAACTGTAATATTGGGGTCTGCTTCAGGGGCAGATCAGATACTCCCAATGTTTTGAAAGGGAATATAGGGAAGCATTCCTATAGCACAAATACAATAATTATAAAAAAACAAAGAAAGAAAGAGGAAGAAATGTGTATCAATGTTCGTCAGACCACGTCACGGGTCAATCTCGATACACTTGTTGAGGCCACCAGGAGAAAGGGTCCTCAACCGGTGTATCCAGAAGTTCTCCCTACGACAAAGCCTGCTAAACCTGTCTCCACCTCTTAGGGTGGGGTTGATTGTCTCTATACCTATTAGTTTTAAACCCCTGGGATCTCTATTGTGATACTGAAAAAAAATGTTTTGAGACTCCATGATTCAGAAATCCCTTTATAATGTTGCGTCTATGTTCTAAAAGACGAACTTTAAGCTTACGTGTTGTTCTCCCTATATATTGGAGCTCACAGGGGCAAACTAGCATATAGATTGTATAATCACTGTTACAATTAATAAATGATTTAATCATAAATTCCTCACTAGAGGTAGATTCAAAAGTATGTAAATTATTCTGAATGTAAGAACATGTGATACAGTTCCCTAGACCACATCTATAGCAGCCATTGGGTTTAGTTTTGAGCCAAGATACTGATGGATTCTGGATCATATTATCCTCAGTTCTCTTGTCAACAAATAAACTGGGAGCAAGATGGTGTGTCAAGTTCTCTGATTTTTTGAAAATAACAGAAGGAGAGTGGCCAATAACTGGTTTGAGGATCTTATCCGTTAATAAAATAGGAAAATTGTTGATCAAAACCTTTTTGATCTTCCCAGAGGCACTATTGTATTTAGAAAAGAAATGGGGTAGATCCTCCTCAAAGGATACATTCCCAACCTTGTATTGAAGAAGCTGTGTCCGATCGAGTTTATTAGCTTTTTCCAATGCGGAATTGATCAGATCTGAAGGATAACCTCTATCTCTCAATGCACTTGTAAGTTCAAGTACTTGTATATTGAAATCCTCCTGATTGCTGCAGTTTCGCCGCAATCGGCGCAGCTGTCCTAACGGAATATTCTCCATCCAGGGCTTGAAATGCATACTCTCAAAATGAAGGAAGTTGTAGTTGTCCACTTCCTTCCTAAACGTCTTAGTAATTATGGTTTCATCCAAGATGGAGATAGAAATATCAAGAAAAGAAACAAACTTATTGTTTACTGTGCCTATGAACTGTAAATTAAATTCATTATTGTTAAGAAGTGAAGTGAAATTGGTGAACTGTGAATAATCCCCATCAAAAATAAAAAACAAATCATCTATATAGCGGCCATAGAAGACGAGGTCCGCGCCCAAGTCCCGCCCCCACACATGGGCGTTTTCAAATGCGCCCATGTACAAGTTGGCGAAACTAGGCGCGAACCTCGTCCCCATGGCCGTCCCAAGTGTCTGTAAATAATATGTGTTGTTAAAGAAAGGTGATAATAAGTGGGTGTGATGGGATGTGAGGGAATCAAATAGTTGGTTTCTTCTCTTGATAGAACTCCATCGTTGAATGCATCCTATACCATAGTAGTGAGAGCAGCCAGATAGGCCTTAGTAGGATTGCCTGTCAATTTAGTATAAAGATTGGTGTCTCCCAATTGTCTGTTGGCCTCCAGAAGATAATCTGCTGTATTTTGAATAACGATCCCCCCTCCCTTGTCTGCTGGCTTGATGACAAGGGAGGGGTCTCTCATTAATTTCTGCAATGCGTTTTTTTCTCTAGTATGTAAATTCTGTTTGTACTTGACTATCTTTGCTTCCCTAGTGCATATATCATGAAAGTCGTCTAAGGTCTTCTTATAAAAAATGTCAATTTGAGGGCTCTTATATTGCAGAGGAAAAAATTGGGACCTGTTTCTAAATTTGTTCAATCGTTCACCAGGTCTGACCACACTGTACAATGGTGTCAGACCTGAGGAAACATTACTCTCCAATTGGAGTGACTCAAGTAATTCAATAGCAAGACGATCTTGGTCATCTAATACAATGGATGAACCTGTTATTTTCATTTTATCTAATTTTTTAGAAGCAAAATATCTTTTCCTAGTTAATGAATGGATATACCTATTGAGATCGACAAATAAATTAAATTGATCTGGAGGTTTCGTAGGAGCAAATTTAAGACCTCGACTTAAAAGTTTGTAGTCGTCTGAATTCAGCTCAGTTGAAGACAAATTATATATGGTGGATTTGTTTAATATCTCACGTCTCTCTTTTTTCCTCTGGATTCTGAATCCTCCTCGTTGGCCTCTATGCTGGGGTCTCTTCCTCTTTTGGGTGTATTTGTTCGTAGTGAACTGTACCTGTTCTGATGATAATATGGGGACAAGGCCCGTTGATTTTGTCTCTGTTTCCCTAAAAAAAACGGACTGTTAGTTTGTTTCTGTTGTGATGAGCTGCCAGCATTGGTGTTGAGACCGAATTTTTGCTTCGGTCTCACTACCATTGCTTCGGCTTGATGTCCATCCTGTACATTTTGGAATGATCTGTCTCTCTGGTTATAATGAGACAGATATCTCTGGGTGGTTCGTGAATTAGAACGATACGTATATTGTTGTCTCGAATTAGATCTACTACGGGGTCTCCCTCTATGGTTCTGTTTCTTATTATATGTGCGAACCTGATTATTAATATAATCATCATTGTCTCATTCAAATTTACGTTTTTCCCCATCAATAATCTCCCTCTCAAAAACTTCTAGTTTGTGATTTAATTTTTGATCATTGTGCTGGTATTGGGGATGTTCTGAATAAGTTAATAATAACTTTTTAGTTTCCTCTATTTCTTTAGAGATAGAGGAAATTTTGTCACTGCGATAATTTATAAGTAATCCCATCAGGGCAAATGAGCACCCATCCAACAAGGCGTCCCACTTGTCCTTTAGATTGGGATCATCTATAAAGGATAATGTTTTAAAAATCCTTAAACCTCTAGGTATTTTATGGCTTTTCACGTATTTCTGTAGGGTAACCATATCCCACCAATGACGTGTCTCAGCCTTTAACAAATCCTCTAAGGTATAGAAAAGAGTATTAAATTCCTTATCTCTATCTGTCGGTATTGTTGAGGAAATCATAGTTTCACTAGTAACATTAAGTTCCTCCACATATTGTTGTCTCCTTTTTAAACGTTCAGAAAAACAAGTTAGCTCCGCCATTGAAAAACCAAACAATAAAAAATCAATAAAATACAATAACTAGAGATGAGCGCCGGAAATTTTTCGGGTTTTGTGTTTTGGTTTTGGGTTCGGTTCCGCGGCCGTGTTTTGGGTTCGACCGCGTTTTGGCAAAACCTCACCGAATTTTTTTTGTCGGATTCGGGTGTGTTTTGGATTCGGGTGTTTTTTTAAAAAAACCCTAAAAAACAGCTTAAATCATAGAATTTGGGGGTAATTTTGATCCCAAAGTATTATTAACCTCAAAAAACATAATTTACACTCATTTTCAGCCTATTCTGAACACATCACACCTCACAATATTATTTTTAGTCCTAAAATTTGCACCGAGGTCGCTGTGTGAGTAAGATAAGCGACCCTAGTGGCCGACACAAACACCGGGCCCATCTAGGAGTGGCACTGCAGTGTCACGCAGGATGGCCCTTCCAAAAAACCCTCCCCAAACAGCACATGACGCAAAGAAAAAAAGAGGCGCAATGAGGTAGCTGACTGTGTGAGTAAGATTAGCGACCCTAGTGGCCGACACAAACACCGGGCACATCTAGGAGTGGCACTGCAGTGTCACGCAGGATGTCCCTTCCAAAAAACCCTCCCCAAACAGCACATGACGCAAAGAAAAAAAGAGGCGCAATGAGGTAGCTGTGTGAGTAAGATTAGCGACCCTAGTGGCCGACACAAACACCGGGCCCATCTAGGAGTGGCACTGCAGTGTCACGCAGGATGTCCCTTCCAAAAAACCCTCCCCAATCAGCACATGATGCAAAGAAAAAGAAAAGAAAAAAGAGGTGCAAGATGGAATTATCCTTGGGCCCTCCCACCCACCCTTATGTTGTATAAACAAAACAGGACATGCACACTTTAACCAACCCATCATTTCAGTGACAGGGTCTGCCACACGACTGTGACTGATATGACGGGTTGGTTTGGACCCCCCCCCAAAAAAGAAGCAATTAATCTCTCCTTGCACAAACTGGCTCTACAGAGGCAAGATGTCCACCTCATCTTCACCCTCCGATATATCACCGTGTACATCCCCCTCCTCACAGATTATCAATTCGTCCCCACTGGAATCCACCATCTCAGCTCCCTGTGTACTTTGTGGAGGCAATTGCTGCTGGTCAATGTCTCCGCGGAGGAATTGATTATAATTCATTTTAATGAACATCATCTTCTCCACATTTTCTGGATGTAACCTCGTACGCCGATTGCTGACAAGGTGAGCGGCGGCACTAAACACTCTTTCGGAGTACACACTTGTGGGAGGGCAACTTAGGTAGAATAAAGCCAGTTTGTGCAAGGGCCTCCAAATTGCCTCTTTTTCCTGCCAGTATAAGTACGGACTGTGTGACGTGCCTACTTGGATGCGGTCACTCATATAATCCTCCACCATTCTATCAATGTTGAGAGAATCATATGCAGTGACAGTAGACGACATGTCCGTAATCGTTGTCAGGTCCTTCAGTCCGGACCAGATGTCAGCATCAGCAGTCGCTCCAGACTGCCCTGCATCACCGCCAGCGGGTGGGCTCGGAATTCTGAGCCTTTTCCTCGCACCCCCAGTTGCGGGAGAATGTGAAGGAGGAGATGTTGACAGGTCGCGTTCCGCTTGACTTGACAATTTTGTCACCAGCAGGTCTTTCAACCCCAGCAGACCTGTGTCTGCCGGAAAGAGAGATCCAAGGTAGGCTTTAAATCTAGGATCGAGCACGGTGGCCAAAATGTAGTGCTCTGATTTCAACAGATTGACCACCCGTGAATCCTTGTTAAGCGAATTAAGGGCTGCATCCACAAGTCCCACATGCCTAGCGGAATCGCTCCGTGTTAGCTCCTTCTTCAATGCCTCCAGCTTCTTCTGCAAAAGCCTGATGAGGGGAATGACCTGACTCAGGCTGGCAGTGTCTGAACTGACTTCACGTGTGGCAAGTTCAAAGGGCATCAGAACCTTGCACAACGTTGAAATCATTCTCCACTGCACTTGAGACAGGTGCATTCCATCTCCTATATCGTGCTCAATTGTATAGGCTTGAATGGCCTTTTGCTGCTCCTCCAACCTCTGAAGCATATAGAGGGTTGAATTCCACCTCGTTACCACTTCTTGCTTCAGATGATGGCAGGGCAGGTTCAGTAGTTTTTGGTGGTGCTCCAGTCTTCTGTACGTGGTGCCTGTACGCCGAAAGTGTCCCGCAATTTTTCTGGCCACCGACAGCATCTCTTGCACGCCCCTGTCGTTTTTTAAAAAATTCTGCACCACCAAATTCAAGGTATGTGCAAAACATGGGACGTGCTGGAATTTGCCCATATTTAATGCACACACAATATTGCTGGCGTTGTCCGATGCCACAAATCCACAGGAGAGTCCAATTGGGGTAAGCCATTCCGCGATGATCTTCCTCAGTTGCCGTAAGAGGTTTTCAGCTGTGTGCGTATTCTGGAAAGCGGTGATACAAAGCGTAGCCTGCCTAGGAAAGAGTTGGCGTTTGCGAGATGCTGCTACTGGTGCCGCCGCTGCTGTTCTTGCGGCGGGAGTCCATACATCTACCCAGTGGGCTGTCACAGTCATATAGTCCTGACCCTGCCCTGCTCCACTTGTCCACATGTCCGTGGTTAAGTGGACATTGGGTACAACTGCATTTTTTAGGAGACTGGTGAGTCTTTTTCTGACGTCCGTGTACATTCTCGGTATCGCCTGCCTAGAGAAGTGGAACCTAGATGGTATTTGGTAACGGGGGCACACTGCCTCAATAAATTGTCTAGTTCCCTGTGAACTAACGGCGGATACCGGACGCACGTCTAACACCAACATAGTTGTCAAGGACTCAGTTATCCGCTTTGCAGTAGGATGACTGCTGTGATATTTCATCTTCCTCGCAAAGGACTGTTGAACAGTCAATTGCTTACTGGAAGTAGTACAAGTGGGCTTACGACTTCCCCTCTGGGATGACCATCGACTCCCAGCGGCAACAACAGCAGCGCCAGCAGCAGTAGGCGTTACACGCAAGGATGCATCGGAGGAATCCCAGGCAGGAGAGGACTCGTCAGACTTGCCAGTGACATGGCCTGCAGGACTATTGGCATTCCTGGGGAAGGAGGAAATTGACACTGAGGGAGTTGGTGGGGTGGTTTGCGTGAGCTTGGTTACAAGAGGAAGGGATTTACTGGTCAGTGGACTGCTTCCGCTGTCACCCAAAGTTTTTGAACTTGTCACTGACTTATTATGAATGCGCTGCAGGTGACGTATAAGGGAGGATGTTCCGAGGTGGTTAACGTCCTTACCCCTACTTATTACAGCTTGACAAAGGGAACACACGGCTTGACACCTGTTGTCCGCATTTCTGGTGAAATACCTCCACACCGAAGAGCTGATTTTTTTGGTATTTTCACCTGGCATGTCAACGGCCATATTCCTCCCACGGACAACAGGTGTCTCCCCGGGTGCCTGACTTAAACAAACCACCTCACCATCAGAATCCTCCTGGTCAATTTCCTCCCCAGCGCCAGCAACACCCATATCCTCCTCATCCTGGTGTACTTCAACACTGACATCTTCAATCTGACTATCAGGAACTGGACTGCGGGTGCTCCTTCCAGCACTTGCAGGGGGCATGCAAATAGTGGAAGGCGCATGCTCTTCACGTCCAGTGTTGGGAAGGTCAGGCATCGCAAACGACACAATTGGACTCTCCTTGTGGATTTGGGATTTCAAAGAACGCACAGTTCTTTGCGGTGCTTTTGCCAGCTTGAGTCTTTTCAGTTTTCTAGCGAGAGGCTGAGTGCTTCCATCCTCATGTGAAGCTGAACCACTAGCCATGAACATAGGCCAGGGCCTCAGCCGTTCCTTGCCACTCCGTGTGGTAAATGGCATATTGGCAAGTTTACGCTTCTCCTCCGACAATTTTATTTTAGGTTTTGGAGTCCTTTTTTTTCTGATATTTGGTGTTTTGGATTTGACATGCTCTGTACTATGACATTGGGCATCGGCCTTGGCAGACGACGTTGCTGGCATTTCATCGTCTCGGCCATGACTAGTGGCAGCAGCTTCAGCACGAGGTGGAAGTGGATCTTGATCTTTCCCTAATTTTGGAACCTCAACTTTTTTGTTCTCCATATTTTATAGGCAGAACTAAAAGGCACCTCAGGTAAACAATGGAGATGGATGGATTGGATACTAGTATACAATTATGGACGGACTGCCACGGTTAGGTGGTATAAAAAAACCACGGTTAGGTGGTATATATTATAATAATAATACAATTATGGATGGACGGACTGCCTGCCGACTGCCGACACAGAGGTAGCCACAGCCGTGAACTACCGCACTGTACACTGGTTGATAAAGAGATAGTAGTATACTCGTAACAACTAGTATGACACTATGACGACGGTATAAAGAATGAAAAAAAAACCACGGTTAGGTGGTATATATTATAATAATAATACAATTATGGATGGACGGACTGCCTGCCGACTGCCGACACAGAGGTAGCCACAGCCGTGAACTACCGCACTGTACACTGGTTGATAAAGAGATAGTAGTATACTCGTAACAACTAGTATGACACTATGACGACGGTATAAAGAATGAAAAAAAAACCACGGTTAGGTGGTATATATTATAATAATAATACAATTATGGATGGACGGACTGCCTGCCGACTGCCGACACAGAGGTAGCCACAGCCGTGAACTACCGCACTGTACACTGGTTGATAAAGAGATAGTAGTATACTCGTAACAACTAGTATGACACTATGACGACGGTATAAAGAATGAAAAAAAAACCATGGTTAGGTGGTATATATTATAATAATAATACAATTATGGATGGACGGACTGCCTGCCGACTGCCGACACAGAGGTAGCCACAGCCGTGAACTACCGCACTGTACACTGGTTGATAAAGAGATAGTAGTATACTCGTAACAACTAGTATGACACTATGACGACGGTATAAAGAATGCAAAAAAAACCACAGTTAGGTGGTATATATTATAATAATAATACAATTATGGATGGACGGACTGCCTGCCGACTGCCGACACAGAGGTAGCCACAGCCGTGAACTACCGCACTGTACACTGGTTGATAAAGAGATAGTAGTATACTCGTAACAACTAGTATGACACTATGACGGTATAAAGAATGAAAAAAAAACCACGGTTAGGTGGTATATATTATAATAATAATACAATTATGGATGGACGGACTGCCTGCCGACTGCCGACACAGAGGTAGCCACAGCCGTGAACTACCGCACTGTACACTGGTTGATAAAGAGATAGTAGTATACTCGTAACAATTAGGATGACACTATGACGGTATAAAGAATGAAAAAAAAACCACGGTTAGGTGGTAGGTATATAATAATAAATAATACAATTCTGGTCGGACGGACTGCCTGCCGTGTGCCGACACAGAGGTAGCCACAGCCGTGAACTACCGCACTGTACACTGGTTGATAAAGAGATAGTAGTATACTCGTAACAATTAGGATGACACTATGACGGTATAAATAATGAAAAAAAAACCACGGTTAGGTGGTAGGTATATAATAATAAATAATACAATTCTGGTCGGACGGACTGCCTGCCGTGTGCCGACACAGAGGTAGCCACAGCCGTGAACTACCGCACTGTACACTGGTTGATAAAGAGATAGTAGTATACTCGTAACAATTAGGATGACACTATGACGGTATAAAGAATGAAAAAAAAACCACGGTTAGGTGGTAGGTATATAATAATAAATAATACAATTCTGGTCGGACGGACTGCCTGCCGTGTGCCGACACAGAGGTAGCCACAGCCGTGAACTACCGCACTGTACACTGGTTGATAAAGAGATAGTAGTATACTCGTAACAATTAGGATGACACTATGACGGTATAAAGAATGAAAAAAAAACCACGGTTAGGTGGTAGGTATATAATAATAAATAATACAATTCTGGTCGGACGGACTGCCTGCCGTGTGCCGACACAGAGGTAGCCACAGCCGTGAACTACCGCACTGTACACTGGTTGATAAAGAGATAGTAGTATACTCGTAACAATTAGGATGACACTATGACGGTATAAAGAATGAAAAAAAAACCACGGTTAGGTGGTAGGTATATAATAATAAATAATACAATTCTGGTCGGACGGACTGCCTGCCGTGTGCCGACACAGAGGTAGCCACAGCCGTGAACTACCGCACTGTACTGTGTCTGCTGCTAATATAGACTGGTTGATATTTAAAGAGATATTAGTAGTATACAACAATACTATACTGGTGGTCAGGCACTGGTCACCACTCCTGCAGCAAAAGTGTGCACTGTTAATTAATATAATTGTACTCCTGGCTCCTGCTAACAACCTGCAGTGCTCCCCAGTCTCCCCCACAATTAATTATAAGCTTTTAATTTATACATTGATGACTGTGCAGCACACTGGGCTGAGCTGAGTGCACACAGACTGAGTCACACTGTGTGACTGACTGTGCTGTGTATCGTTTTTTTTTTCAGGCAGAGAACGGATATAGCAGAGAGAAGTGAACGGATATATTATATTAAATAAAAGTTAACTAGCAACTGCACTGGTCACTGACTGTGGTAAACTAACTCTGTCTGCGACTCTGCACAATCTCTCTCTATCTAATCTATCTATCTCTATTCTAATGGAGAGGACGCCAGACACGTCCTCTCCCTATCAATCTCAATGCACGAGTGAAAATGGCGGCGACGCGCGGCTCCTTATATAGAATCCGAGTCTCGCGATAGAATCCGAGCCTCGCGAGAATCCGACAGCGTCATGATGACGTTCGGGCGCGCTCGGGTTAACCGAGCAAGGCGGGAAGATCCGAGTCGCTCGGACCCGTGGAAAAAAAAGTGAAGTTCGTGCGGGTTCGGATTCAAAGAAACCGAACCCGCTCATCTCTAACAATAACCCCACTACTAGACTGCATCCCCTGGGAACCCATGAGGTCTTTGTACAGGGAGATGAGCACAAATCCAGCAATCGGTAAAAAAAAAAAAAATGCAGGTCCTGTAACTAGACAGTACAGTTGGTATACAACAACAATAGAGTAAAATAAAGAATAACTCATCATTTTACTTCTTGTGAGAGGAATTGATCCTGAATTTCTAGCAACCCTTTATGAGAATTCTGTCCTACTAAGTTCTAGTTTGAAGTTATCAGACTTCTGATCGCACATCAGGAGGGTGAGAACAGAAATCTTCATTAAGTGTACTCTCGGGCTTAACACAGGCTTGCAGTAATTGCATAGCTCCAGGCACTTAACCTGAACTCTGTGCCTCACCTCGTTGTAGCTGTGGGGCTTACCGTGGGATATAGATGAATAACTCTGGGCACTAAAGCCTGGGAGCTAAAATCAAACAGCACTGTAAGCATACCTCCCAACATGACCCTCTCCAGGAGGGACAAAATGCTCTGCTTCTGGACTTTCCTCTTAATTTATGATTGACGACACTTGTGTTGAACAGGTTAATGGATAAACCAAAAAATTATTGTGTTTTTTGCGCTAAACAGACAGCAAAAAATGCAGCATGTACACCTCAGAAAAATCCACCAATTTTCCACACACAGCTGTTTACAAAGAAATTGGTGTACAAATTGCGCAAATTCTGTCCTATATGATTACATATAATAAAAGAGCATTACTTCCCTTTTGTTTCTTTGTGGGAAGGACAATAACTTCTCGGATATCACCATACATTGAATTATCTAAACTGTAAAAGATAATAGACACAATAGTGAAGACATCCAATTCAAAAACCATAAAGTTTTTTATATACACCACACTCACAATATGTCAATGGGTTGAAGGCATGTAATGAGTCTCTAACTTGAAGGAAGATGTTTCTATTAGGTTCTTTTAATATCCACCTGGGCTTTATGCTGAAACAGAATAAAGCGAAGCAATTATCAGTGTTGCCGAAACCGGAAGTGCGGGATGTGAGACGCCGGGGCACTCCGTGGTCCACGCAGCTGAGAGTCATGATTGTGGGGGTAAGTGGGATTTATGATGTTATATATTCATTGTATATGCACTGTTTGGTTGTCTGAGGAAGGGGATGTGTCCCCGAAACGTCACCTGTTTTTTCCAATAAACACTTCACGGCGTGGAGTTTGTTCAACACCATTTACAAGACTGTGAGTGCCACCTGTTTCTTTTTACTGCATGTGGGTGGACGAGTATGTCCACAAGGAAGTGCACCCCAGCAAGTTACCAGGAGGAGTGCCGGGGCAAATTTTGGATATATATATATATATATATATATATATCAGTGATGTGCGGTGGGGTGAGGCAGAGCCTTTCCTGTCATACGAATGTTTGTGCAAGAGTTTTAACTGTATAAAGTATATGAATAATACAAAGAATGTGTTTGAAATATCTTCTTTGCATTATTCTCATCATTTTTATAGCCAAAAGTCTGGAGTAAAAAGTCTATGGCAGTGCCTCACCTGAATATCTTTTACGCTCATCTCTGATCAAAATTCAACAAATTTCCAGGAGTTTATACTGCTGCACCTGTGTATAATGCCCAGATGTACCCTTTGGCTCATATTGTACAGTATATTGTGTGTAAATCTGGCTCTGGTGCTAGACAGCGTCTCCTGAGCCATTTAGTTCACGGCACGTCCCTGATATATATATAGGCGTCTAAGAGGAGACATTATTAATATCTTCAAATATGTAAAGGGGCATTATAAAGAGTTATCACAGGAATTATTTATTAAAAGAACACTGTTTAGGATACGTGGGCACTCGCTGAGGCTGGAGGAGAGAAAATTCCGTTCGCAACGGAGGAAAGGGTCCTTCACTGTTAGGGCAATAAGGATTTGGAATTCCCTGCCAGGGAAGGTGGTAATGGCGGACTCTGTAAATTCATTTAAAAAAGGATTGGATACATTTCTGATTGAAAATGATATCCAAGGTTATAACATCAATTACTATGTTACTTTGATTTACTATAGATTGTAAGCTTGCCTATAGATTGTAAGCTTGCGAGCAGGGCCTTCCTACCTCTATGTCTGTCTGTTTTTACCCAGTTTTGTTCTATTACTGTTGTTCTAATTGTAAAGCGCAACGGAATATGCTGCGCTATATAAGAAACTGTTAATAAATAAATAAATAAATAAATTAGTGATCACAGAGAGCAATATGCTTTATATGATTTACTAGCAATTTAACAATAGTGTGACAATGAGTTGCTAGTAACAATAGAGCAACAGCAAGTGGCAAGTGCATCTGTCTGTGGCATAGATGTGTGGCATCTTTCTGTAGCAATAATGTATGTACTATTATTACACAACAACTGTCCAGGTTACTGTCCATGGTGCTGAAAGGGCATCCCCTTCTGGTTCTGTCTGGGTATGTGTGTTGGACTAAAGAACAGTTACCAATGTATAGTGTTATCAGTAGAGATGAGCGGGTTCGGTTCCTCGGGATCCGAACCCCCCCGAACCTCACCCATTTTACACGGTTCCGAGGCAGCCTCGGATCTTCCCGCCTTGCTCGGTTAACCCAGGCGCGCCCGAACGTCATCATCCCGCTGTCGGAGTCTCGCGAGATTCGTATTCTATATAAGGAGCCGCGCGTCACCGCCATTTTCACTCGTGCTTTGGAGATGATAGCGAGAGGACGTGGCTGCGTTCTCTCAGTTTCTGTGCTCAGTGTGCTGCAAATATCTGTGCTCAGTGTGCTGCAAATATCTGTGCTCAGTGTGCTGCAAATATCTGTGCTCAGCGTGCTGAAAATATCTACGTTCTCTGCCTGAAATACGCTCCATATCTGTGCTGCATTGTAGTATATAGTAGGAGGACAGTGCAGAATTTTGCTGACCACCAGTATATATACCAGTATATATATAACAGTACGGTACAGTAGTCCATTGCTCTACCTCTGTGTCGTCAAGTATACTATCCATCCATACCTGTGCTGCATTTTAGTTGTGCGCAGTAAATAGTAGGAGGACAGTGCAGAATTTTGCTGACCACCAGTATATATATAGCAGTACGGTACAGTAGTCCATTGCTCTACCTCTGTGTCGTCAAGTATACTATCCATCCATACCTGTGCTGCATTTTAGTTGTGCGCAGTATATAGTAGGAGGACAGTGCAGAATTTTTCTGACCACCAGTATATATATAGCAGTACGGTACAGTAGTCCATTGCTCTACCTCTGTGTCGTCAAGTATACTATCCATCCAGAGCCGGCCCTAGGCATAGGCAGACTAGGCAAATGCCTAGGGCATTTGGTATGCTTAGGGGCACCAGCAGCTTCTGCTGATTAAAATGATATGCGGCATGCCTATATTCTGTATGTGACTGCAGCTGTATCTGCATACGAAGTGCTACGTTAGAGTGTTCCTGGAAATCATTGTAATGTAGCATTTCATATGCAGATACAGCCACAGTCGCACACAGAATATAGGCATTTCGCGTGTCATTTTAATCAGCAGAAGCTGCTTATGTATCCTAGCCACATAGTAATGCAAATAAGACGCATTTTTGTCAAAAAGGCGCTCAACGTTAGCAGAGCTGCCAGCTGCCTCACGCCAGGCATCTCCTGCTGCATGTATGAGGACATATTTATATCCAAGCAAAGGCAGAGGTCACAGTGTTTGCGGCCATGTGAATGCTGTGTGTGGGTGGGTTGGTTGTGCAGTAGTGTTCGGCATATGTGTAAGGGGCATTATGTGTGTCATTATGTGTATAAGTGCATTAATAATGTGCGGCATATGTGAAAGGGACATTATGTGTGTCATTATGTGTATAAGGGAATTAATAATGTGCCGCATATGTGTAAGGGGCATTACTGTGTGGTATTATGTCTATAAATGCATTACTAATGTGCGGAATTATGTGTATAAGGTGCTCTACTGTGTGGCGTAACGTATAGAAAGGGCACTACTGTGTTGTCTGATGTGAATAAAGAGTAAAATGGTGTGGTATAATGTGAATAAGGAGCAATTTAGTGTAATGTAATGTGAATAAGGGGCCCTACTGTGAGGAGTAACGTTTATAAGTTAAAGTGTTACTACTATGTGATGTATCGTGAATATGGGGCACTATTGCATGATAAAATGTAAATAAAGTTGCAGTACTGTGTGGCATAATTTGAATTGGGGGTATTATTGTGTGGCCATGTCCCTTCCCAGCAAGAACATGACCCTTTTTGGGCTGTGCTCCAAATGTGCGCACTGTTCCTATTTAAAATATAGGGGGTAGGAATGAGGACTGCTATGGGTGAGGGTGATGGTGCTGGGAAAGGGGTGTAGGATCAGAGGCGGAACTAGCGGTGGTGTTAGGGGGCACCAGCCAAAATCTTGCATAGGGCATCATATTGGTTAGGGCCGGCTCTGTATCCATCCATACCTGTGCTGCATTTTAGTTGTGCGCAGTATATAGTAGGAGGACAGTGCAGAATTTTGCTGACCACCAGTATATATATAGCAGTACGGTACAGAAGTCCATTGCTATTGATATATTACTGGCATATAATTCCACACATTAAAAAATGGAGAACAAAAATGTGGAGGGAAAAAAAAAAGATCAAGATCCACTTCCACCTCGTGCTGAAGCTGCTGCCACTAGTCATGGCCGAGACGATGAAATGCCATCAACGTCGTCTGCCAAGGCCGATGCCCAATGTCATAGTAGAGAGCATGTAAAATCCAAAAAACAAAAGTTCAGTAAAATGACCCAAAAATCAAAATTAAAAGCGTCTGATGAGAAGCGTAAACTTGCCAATATGCCTTTTACGACACGGAGTGGCAAGGAACGGCTGAGGCCCTGGCCTATGTTCATGGCTAGTGGTTCATATTCACATGAGGATGGAAGCACTCATCCTCTCAATAGAAAACTGCAGTGCCACTCCTAGATGGGCCAGGTGTTTGTGTCGGCAACTTGGGTCGCTTAGCTTAGCCATCCAGCGACCTTGGTGCACCTCTTTTTTTCTTTGCATCATGTGCTGTTTGGGGGCTATTTTTTGAAGTGCCATCCTGTCTGACACTGCAGTGCCACTCCTAGATGGGCCAGGTGTTTGTGTCGGCCACTTGGGTCGCTTAGCTTAGTCACACAGCTACCTCATTGCACCTCTTTTTTTCTTTGCATCATGTGCTGTTTGGGGACTATTTTTTAAATCTGCCATCCTGTCTGACACTGCAGTGCCACTCCTAGATGGGCCAGGTGTTTGTGTCGGCCACTTGGGTCGCTTAGCTTAGCCATCCAGCGACCTTGGTGCACCTCTTTTTTTCTTTGCATCATGTGCTGTTTGGGGACTATTTTTTGAAGTGCCATCCTGTCTGACACTGCAGTGCCACTCCTAGATGGGCCAGGTGTTTGTGTCGGCCACTTGGGTCGCTTAGCTCAGCCATCCAGCGACCTCGGTGCAAATTTTAGGACTAAAAATAATATTGTGAGGTGTTCAGAATAGACTGGAAATGAGTGGAAATTATGGTTATTGGGGTTAATAATACTATGGGATCAAAATGACCCCAAAATTCTATGATTTAAGCTGTTTTTGAGGGTTTTTTGTAAAAAAACACCCAAATCCAAAACACACCCGAATCCGACAAAAAATTTTCAGGGAGGTTTTGCCAAAACGCGTCCGAATCCAAAACACGGTCGCGGAACCGAATCCAAAACCAAAACACAAAACCCGAAAAATTTCCGGTGCACATCACTAGTTATCAGCTTGACTTTCATGTTGTCAACTTGTTCACTGTGGCATTATTTCATTACTTTTGAACTAAGATTTATTTACTAATGTGCTTTCTTTTTGTGGCGTAGAAACTGCAAATTGCACAGTTGGATCTCCAAGCTCCCAGTTACAGAATCCAGCCATTTTGAGAGTGCAAATTTAAATGACCGGTGATGTGTGATGGTTTCAAGACCCTTAAATCGCATGCCATTCAGCCCTAATCACAGGAGAAATAACTAAACAGTAATTTTATTATTGTTATTATTAAATAGAAGGGAGCATGATTAATTATGGTTGCGTCTCCCATATCCAAAATTCCAAAATAAAGAATATTCTGAAATAAAGAATTGTTTCAGCATGACTGATATAGTGAAAGCTTTACTTTCTGATGGCTCAATGTACACAAACTTTGTTTCATGCACAAAATTATTACAATTATTGTGTAAAATTACCATCAGGCTGTGTATATAAGGTGTATATGAAACATAAATTATTTTTATTTATATACACAACCTTTGTTTTATACACAAAAGTATTAAAAAATATTGTATACAATGACCTTCAGGCTGTGTGTATAAGGTGTATATGACATATAAATGCATTCTGTGCTTAGACTTCCTTCCCATCCCCAAGATATCTCATTATGGGATGCAAATATTTCAAAATACAGAAAAATCTGATATCCAAAATACCTCTGGTCCCAAGCACTTTGGATATGGAATACTCAACCTGTATTAATAATTAATCACACTAATTTTTTAGTATATACACAGGGGCCACAACTTTTTATTCCCCTGGTACCCATTTGGAACGGGTACAGAGATAGGTCTAGTGCTACTGTACTGTACTTAACATTAGGCTGGTTATCTCTGGATGTGGGGGCCCCAGACATTTGTTCAGGCATCATCCCCCCAGTGTACTGAGCTCAATGCTAAGTTTCAGATGGGGGAGGGTGTGTTTTTTCATTATTTTGTTTGTTTTACTTTTTTAGAAGCAAAATAGCTTCTTGTGGTTTGAGCTATCTCCCCTTGCACAACGTATTTCAGAGAAATATTTGGCACTGGTCTTTCAGCAGATTTGGCTTTAGTACATAATACATCAATAAATAATAATAAAAAAAAAAAATACCACCAGTTAGTAAATCTCCCCACTGTACTTCCTTCTGTAATGAATGGTAGTTGGCCTTGACCTGCCCATTCATCAGTGAGGTCAGTCTGGCAATTAATTGCAATGAGCAAGTGTCTGATTCACAGCAAGACTGTCCTTGTACTGCTGCTAAGCTAGCTCAGAAAACCATGCAGGGGAATGTATTTCTATGGGAGGATGGGTGGTGGTGGGGAGGTGGTTTTGTGTTTTACTATGGTGTTCCGGGACCATGGGTAAAGTCATTGTTGCCTACCTTCCCTCATTCTGCAGGAGACTCCCTGAAATAGCAGCAATCTCCCTCACTCCCTGAATAGACCAGCAATATCCCTGATTGTACCTTACCCCCATTATGTAGCTGTTACATTCTTGGGGGAAAAAAAGAAATCGGAGATACATACATTCAAATGGGATCATCAGTGCCATTTCCCTGCATTGGTTATAAGGCACAATGATCCCTATGTCTACATGCATTTTAAATAAGGTTTCTCGTGGCCACTTACAGTATATGGAAGCTCTTGTAAAACACGATACACGAACAGTTCCTGAAAAATATCAGCGTCTTTTTTTCAACAAGTAGATCTTACTAACTTTGGTGCTCATTTACATGTGGATGTAAGTCAGTTTCATGACACGCCTCTTAGATGTAGCAGTACATGTCCGCACTGATAGGTGTTACTTTCACAGTCTCCCTAAAATGCTTTATTAAAAGTAGGCAGATATGGGTAAAGTGTTTCTTTAGGAGGAAAAGAATGTGTTAAAACAGAAGAGAGAAAATGTGGTGTTTTGGTTGGGATGTGTTGTTAAAGAAGAGGGAACATGTGGAGCTACTGTACTGTATGGAGGGGAGAATGTGTTGCTACAGAAAGTGGGCATGTTCTGGGTGTGTAGTCTCAAGTTAAGTCAAACATGGCGACTGAAAATTTTCAAACTCCGCCTCCTGAAGGTGTCTGACATCTGTCAGATCGGACCTTGGAGGAAGGATAAAGTTGATAGGGATGACTGTAAAGCTAATGCTAATGATGACTGCTTCCCAGCGGTGCAAGTGGGCAAGTACGGGTGGGTATGGCGTACCCTTAAGAATTTAGCCGTGGGTACTCCGTACCCACCGCCGCCGGGCTGCCGCTCCCTCCCTCCGCTGCTGCTCACCACGCTGATGTGAGGGGAAGAGAGTGCAGCCTGCGCCTCTCCTGCCCCTCAGTGTCTACCTTCAATTCAGCGCTGGCCCGTGAGCCAATCAGAGCTTGCAGACCAGCAGCCAAGGCTCCTGATTGGCTGCCGAACTGCAAGCTTTGAATGGCTCACGGATCGGCGCCTAATTGAAGGTAGACACCGTGACCCGCACCGCCGTCGGAGACTGAGGGGCAGGAGAGGCGCATGCTGCACTCTCCTCCCCTCACACACAGGAACAGGTAGCAGCAGCACGGTAAGCAGCAGGGGAAGTGAGGGGGGCATGTGTACCTGGCACTGGGGGCATATCTGGCACTGCGGGACATTTGTATCTTGTACTGGGGGTATTTCTGTATCTGGCACTGCGGGCATCTTTGTATCTGGCACTGGGGGCATATCTGGCACTATGGGAGCATTTCTGTATGTGGCACTGGGTGGCAATGTATATCTGACACAGTGGGGGAATTTGTGTATCTGGCACTGTGAGGCAATGTATATCTGGCACTCTGGGGGCATTTGTGTATCTGGCACTGTGGGGCAATGTGTATCTGGCACTGTGAGGCAATGTATATCTGGCACTCTGGGGGCATTTGTGTATCTAGCACTGTGGGGCAATGTGTATCTGGTATTGTGAGGCAATGTATATCTGGCACTGTCGGGCAATGTATATCTGGCACTGTAGGGCATCGTGTATATGGCACTATTGGGGTCATATGTGTATCTGCCCCTCCCCCCATATGTGTATCACACCCCCATTTTCATTGGCCACGCCCCATGTGGCATTTGGCCACACCCATTTTTTTTGGCACACAGTACCTATAAGACATTTTTTCTACTTGCACCACTGCTGCTTCCAATGGGTTCCAAATGTGAAAAACACACTCATTTATTCAAATACATGAACACAGCAGCAGTAGTGTTGAAAAGACACTTTGCACTGAACACAATCCTCCTTTTACAAAAATAGATGAGTGGTTCATGCTGAACTGGGGAAGGAGAAGCCTGCACACACACACACACACACACACACACACACACACACACACACACACACACACACACACACACATATATAGAAGTGGTGAAAAAAATTAAATGAAATGTAATATTTGTGTCACGCTTCACAAAGCAATCCAGTTGCACCAAGCCACTTGGGTACTTAGTAGATGCACACTATTAGGGTACAGTATGATTTACCGACAGACACAATACCGATAGTCATAATCCTGACAGCCATTTTGAACATGTCGGCATAATGAATGTCTGTATTTTGACTGTGTCATTATTTTGACTGTCGGTTAATGGCTGTCAGGATTATGACTGTTGGTATTGTGTCCGTCGGCAAATCAATTGCTACCCAATGCATTAATTTAATATATTTCCATTGTGCTCTGTGATTTTTAGGATTTTCAGTACTGTTAGTGAAGCCATGCCTCCAGTTGCAATCCATTCTCCTCTCAGTCAGGTACAACAAAGGGAGGGAGCCAGAGCTACCTGGTGAGAGTCTCAGCTCGAGATTTGCAGATTCGACTGATTGTGAATAGATTAATGAAATACGATTAAAAAAATAAATCATAAATTGCAATTAAGTTCTAGACTGGCTTCAAATACGGCCCCATCCCTATGTTCATTGCAAATCAAGAATGGGCAAGCATTCCTACATTAAGGGTCACTGTATGGTTATCAATACATTGTAGTGTTAAGCACAGGTTTATTGAGATGCGTCCTTGGAAAAGTAGGATTTTGGCACCCACCATTACAGATTTAATAACTGTGCATATACCTTTTACATATACACATCAACATATACAGATCAACCCACTCATACATACTGTACTGTACATCATGCATATTGAAGAATGGGTTTAAACAAAACTTTTTTTCACATGTGAATTCATTTTAAAATAGATTACCTCTAGTGCTTCCTTGGTAAAGTCCAAAATAAGAGGAATGGAAAACTAATTTTCCAAGGGATTTCTGCAACCTGGGCCTGACAGAGCAGTAAGTATAATTATATGGGTGCAGGGTGTGCAATGTGTGGGCCCCGCCAGGACCCAGGGGCCCATTAGCACAGCATACCTTGCACCCGCAGGGTTGGACTGGCCCACAGGGGCATTGGGGGAACCCCCGGTGGGCCCCACTGCCTGGGGGCCCATATCCTCCTCTAGAGGTCTAGAGACTATGCTCCTAAATTATACAATATGCATATTATCTCCAGTGCTTTACGGTTATTAATCTGGTACATTATCATGCATGCACTAGCAGTATTTACTATACAGTATATATATATATATATATATATATATATATATATTGATATATATTTATCAAGGGGCCCATATTATGCACTCTCTAATGGTTAGCCAAGACCCTGTAGCAGCAGGAGACTGGCCACACTCCTAGGAATGGGCTCCTACCACTGCATTCCCCCGGTGGGTCCTTCACGCCCCAGTCCGACACTGCTCCACAGTCTTCCCCTCCTGGTGATTAGCAAAATTGTACTACTTATGCTGAGTGTAATGACCTTGTATGTGCGTGTCAGAATAGACAGTAAAGCTATAGCAATAGTTTTTGCTTTTTTTCTATGATAAAAGGTACAAATACTAAGAAAAATAGGTAGCGGTACTCACCCAAACAGATGAAGAGCCTATGGGCAGGTTAGTGTTTTCCTGGTCTACTAAGTAGCTGGAATGGACTGTTTTGGGGATAAACGTTCCAGGAAGGATTGTTATTATTATGCACTAGCAATGACAATGGAATAACTTCTTGTTTCCAGAATAAAAGGTTGCAGCACTCTGTACGGCTGAGTACAATCAGGAAAAGATTCACTGGCAAAAGCTATCAATGTGACTTTGGATAGTTCATCTGGTTAGCACTGAGCACTGGCACATGGCCTATATCTCTGCAGTAACTTTGGAACTAAAACTGGGGCGTATTTACTCCCTCCAAACAGCAGTCCCCCCTCTTTACCGGTATCCGTTCACATGGTCGACCATGTTATGGTCGACAGTCATTAGGTCGACCACTATTGGTCGACACTGACATGGTCGACATGGACACATGGTAATGGTTGACACATGAAAGGTCGACATGAGTTTTTTTTCTTTTTTTTCTTTTGGGGAACTTTTCCATACTTTACGATCCACATGGACTACGATTGGAACGGTAATCTGTGCCGAGCGAAGCGAAGGCACCATGCCCGAAGCATGGCGAGCGAAGCGAGCCATGCGAGGGGACGCGGTGCACTAATTGGGGTTCCCAGTCACTTTACGCAAAAAACGACACCCAAAAAAGTAAAAAAACTCATGTCGACCTTTTCATGTGTCGACCATTTTCATGTGTCGACCATGTGTCCATGGTCACTTTTTTTTCTATGATAAAAGGTACAAATACTAAGAAAAATAGGTAGCGGTACTCACCCAAACAGATGAAGAGCCTATGGCCAATGTCGACCAATAGTGGTCGACCTAATGACTGTCGACCATAACATGGTCGACCATTCATACCGGAACCCTCTTTACCACCCCCAGCAAGTAAGTCTCTCCTATCATGCTGTGCCATTTTCCCAGTGATATTCAGGAAGATGGCACATTACGCACAAGACAGCAAAGTCTGTAGCAGTCCCATCATGCCATATCATATCACAGGCTAACAAGAGACTTAAACGCAAAACTATGACTCAGCTATGCAAATGTTTTTTTTGTGATGGCAGGCAAATGTCTATGTTTGTTGCATTTGCATGGAGCTATTTAAACGATCTACAGATTCATGTTTTGTGAGATTGCAAATTTGGATGCATACAAGTACCAAGGAGGGAATTCAATTATTATCGCCATCCGATTTTCTGTTTAAAGTGACGGGAGGTAGCATGGGCAATATTCAATTGATGCTAGTTATCGCAGCAATCATGCCCACTAGTGTTGGGTTTAGCCATGTAAAGCAGCCAAACCCAACATAACTAATGGGTGCGATCGCATAATGGGTGCCCAAACAGGTAACTTTTCGCACATTTCAGCTTGCCACCGCTGGGAGGGTGCGAGTTGAAATGCCAGTACTGGCAGATGGTCGTGACCAACAGTAGCAACAATTGAATAGCTCCGTTGGGCGTGCAGGAGAGACAGCTGCTGGCACTAACAATTTAATTCCTCCCTAAGTGTCATACATTCCCATAATAAAATTACTTGACATACAGTATAGGGAGATATTCAATTGTTTGAAAAGTCGGTTGGGTGTCTGTATTTTCAGTTTTTCCTACCTGAAAAAACAGACACCCAACTGACTTTTCAAACAATTGAATACCCCCTATAGATGAGGCCCCCGTGATCTGGGAAATGTACATTTGCGCAATACTAAGCACACTGCACAACCACAAATTTGGTGGATTAGCCATATACCATATTATTTAAAGCCTGTGGAATACACCATTACCCTAATTTTTTAAGGGATCAGTAATATCTCAAAACAGATGATAGATTTACATGCAAGCCGTACACTTATCCATTCCATCTCCTAGGGGGCGTAATAAGGTAATAGTAGTAGTAGTAGTAGTAGTAGTAGTAGTAGTAATAGTAGTGCCACAGGAGAATATAGGGGTATCTCCAGGTAATATTGCTCCCAATTAGTTGCATTTGTGTATGTGCCATTATCATGTGGCCATGTACCAAGCAATATATGCTTTTATTGGTTTGAAGATGAGTTGGGACGTGGCACTCCCTGGACTGGTGGGGCTGGGCTGCTTTGGGGTAGCACACTGCAACATTTAATTTAGCACTTTATATATCACCTTCATATGATTTTCTACTAATTTCACTTTTTTAATTACACCTTTCATGTGTATCTTCTTTTGTATATAGCTGCAGCTTCCTAATTTTCGCTTACACTTTACCTTACAATGGTGTGCTGCCCTGGGGTGTCTGGCCCTTGCCAGTTTGTGGGGTGTCGTGCCCTGAACTTAGATTTAATGTTAGGTACGCCCAGTACTCAGAGACGTCTTGAAGCGGCCTGGGGGCTTCCCATACCTTTGCAAATGTGTGCAACTGAGATCTCTGAAATTTCTACTACCATGTAGTTATCAAATCCTGTTGCTGATGTCATCCACAATGTTTCTTATTCAGAATAACCCCTCTCTTTCATGCACCTGGATGACATTACTAATTGGATAAGAGCAGTTACCAAACTTCTTAATAGATGTTACATGCAAGCCGTACACTTATCCATTCCATCTCCAAAGGGGCATAATAAGGTAATAAGAAGGGGGGCATAATAGGGTAACTAAAATGGGGCATAACAGGGTAACAAGAAGGGGGTTCTGCATGTAGGGTAAGTTGATGGTGTATTAAAGATGTGTAGGCAGAACTGCGGCTATGCAGTGTTCTGCATATGCAGATTATCATATGATTTTGGTTGAATCTCTGGTGCCAGGTATAGGGTTCATGCAAGTACGTGTTGATATTAATGACAGCAACTTCTACAAGCAAATGCCATGTACCCATTAAGAGTTCAGTTACATCCAATTTGCGAGCATGAGGCATCCACAATCACAGAAAAAATAGTTTTTTAAAATGCCATATGGCTATACAGTAGATAAGATTGCAGTAACTTAAACATCTTAAAAGATAAGAACCATCCTGTCCCGGTTCTCTAGTCTGCACCGATTTGGAAACTGTTACAGTAATGTGATCTATGATATTTTTCAGTAGACAGTAGTATGGGGTGTAACCTTTTACACATGTGATCATAGGATTCTCGTTGAATGTAACTGCCCGAGACTCAGACCCCACAGTGCTTCTGCTTCCAGATTCAACTGGACAAATAGTCGCTCTCTAATGAGTCTTGTGTAGTTTACTAGAGATGGCTGGCGCGCTTTGAAAGCCTCCTGCTTGCAGGCACGGATTCACTTTTGCAGAAATAACATTATAAACATCATTATGACAGTGAATATGTAGTTTTTCCCTTCCTAAAATTTCTGCAGGCTGCACGAGGAGAGCACACAGCTTTATGATCAGAGAGGAGCTGACACAAATGGATAGAAAACAAGTGCTTGGGTTAGTAGGGGCTGCAGACCGAATGAGAAATAAATAAGGATAAACAGTTTGCTATTAAGCGAGAGAAAAGCAAACAGCTGTAGAGGGAACAGCCATTAGGTTGGGAATCCAGTGTGACAGAGGAACCTGATACTACAAGAGATTTAAATCAATTCTCGCATTACCGATTAAAAGGTCATATAGCAGTGCCCGGAAGAGCCAATTTGTGGGGAGACATGCAGAGGTTTAAAAGGCTCACTGATTAGGTACATTGGGACATAATTAGGGCATAAGGAGGGGAAGACATTAAAATGCATTAAAAAATGAAACGTACAGCTAAATTATTCTACTTAATATTACCCTCTTAACTGAAAAGCAGGGGCCTCAGGGGATAATTTTATAGAAGACTTGTTTTTAATGTGCTTCATTCCTTACAGCTCTGTGGATTTATCATTAAACCCTTTCACCCCCAGACAGAAAGAAGCACATAGAGGATACAGTACAGCTTACATTGCTGGAGCACACATACATACTTACATACATACCTGTACATATATACATACATACTGTATGTACATACATACATACATACATACATACATACTGTACATACATACATACATACATGCATACATACATACTGTACATACGTACGTACGTACGTACGTACGTACGTACGTACGTACGTACTGTACATACATACATACATACTGTACATACATACATACATACATACATACATACTGTACATACATACATACATACATACATACATACATACATACTTAAGGGTAAGGATTTCAAACTTTATTAATGTCTAGAAAGGTGCATAAACACAAGCCAGCTGAAAAACAGGACCCCATTGTGCAGAACAGGGGTGCAGATTGCTGTTAGCCTACGAGGCTAGTCTTGAAGGACAGTGATCATAATCTCGTTTAAACAATAGACAAGTTCTCTCTTGAGATGTGCAAGTAGATCGCAGATTGCTTGCTGTCCCCAGGCTTTCATTGTTTAACCTTCTAGTGTGCCACTATCAATCACTGCCAATTGTTATCTTTACTAGCAAGCTTCCCTTAGGATCTCACGCCAGTCATACTGAGCAGAAAGATGTTGTTTAAAACTAAAGCACAATTTAAAAAGTTTGCAGCTTTCAGAGTTCCAGCAATTTCCGAATAGGTAAATACAGTCCATTTAAACTCTAAAAGCCTCTACATTAATGGACCTAAAATGCAAGTACAGATGTAAGAGGGTTATATAAGCAATCTGAAGATTCAATCTCTGAACATTAATATGTAATGAATTCAGGCAGATCACTATAGAGAAATCTCTGTCAACATACAAAGTCCATGTTTTAAATCTGAGGCTTTTTCTAATGTGGTCTGGTGGCATACGCTTATCTCTGGTGTATTCTTTGAATTATTAGTTTGACACAAAGGAGATGATTTATCAAAAGGTAAAATATACCACATAAAATATTGAGAATTCACACTCTATTAATAGTCATTATCAATGAGTTGATGGGATAAGTGGAGATGAGTTAAGAGAGTCTGGCATGATATTCGCCCCATTGGTTGTTGAGAATCTGCATTTCCCAACTGCCCGGGTTGCAAAGACAGATGGGGAAGGAAATAAAAACCAGTGCGGAACCACTATATTCTTCTATTGCTCTGGAATGGGCAGGCTCCTCTGTCCACCTCTTGGCCTCCAGAAACATTACATTGATAAAGCAGTATGTGCCAACATGTAGCAGTAGGCGGGGCCATGTATATGTAATTATGACCCACCTCTTTGCAATGATGCAAATCACATCTTTATACAGAGAGGTTGAAGGGAGTGCTGATTCCAGTGAGACTTAGTAGGGGATACAGAAGAGTAGAGAGGTAGGTTTACAGGCCTATTTAATATTTATCACCTCCCGCATTTCTAATGCAGTGTAGATGTGATAATATCTTCTAAATTTTCTAAGTGAAAATTGATATTTTCAATGTAATTAGCAATATTCTCTTGCCGGGAAACCTCATGTGTTAGCTAGGGCTGGTGACTAGCAATTCCAAGGATCCCTCTTTTGTAAAAAAAAAATGCTTAAGAGGAGCCCATAGGTTAATATGGGCTAATGCCATCTAAAGATGGCATTGGTTACCAGGGTCAAGCTCTGGAATGCATTGGATTTTCAACTCCCCTTCTTTCCTGCTCCTCTCTATACCTTATCTTTCCTTCTGAAGCCTAGTGCTGTCTCCCTAGTATGTAGATACTAGATACCCTTCAAGAGCAAGACAAAGGAGCCTGCTTCAGACAGCGTACAAGCTCTACACACCAGGTAAGTGTAGTGAGTCTATTTATGTGATGTAATTGGGGGTATTAATGTAATGTAGTTGGGGGCTATTAATGTAATGTGGAAGCTATTCATACAATGTAGTAGATGCGTGAGATACACAATATGGTGTCGATTCTATTAGCCGCGATAATGTCGTGGGTGCAAATCATCACGGCATTGGCCACACTTTACAGCCGCCTGAATTCACACAAAAGTGCTCGCTGCTCCTTAGGTCTCCGAGCACTTTGGTGAAAATTCAGCGGCAACGGCACATCGCACCTTTGCGGGTAATAGGATCGACCCCTAAGGGTTCTTTTAAATCTGAGGCTACTAATGTAATGTGCAGATGGTGGAGGCATTTAATGTATTGAAGGAGTTAACAATGTACTGTGCAGTATCTATATTAAATAACATACATACTAATATCAGGACTAGTTGGGAGGAAATGCACCTATTTATTAAATGCAAATGCTAATTACTTAGGGGGTTATTCAGTACGGATTGCAGATTCAGCTAAAAAACAAAATCTTCAGTACTTTTTTTTGCATGCTGGGGCCGCCCATTGTAGGGCAAGGCCGCCCAACATGCAGAATGGCATAATTTAATTGTGGTCGCAGCAACTGTGGATGACCCCTGCAGCCACAGCTTGGCTGCGTATGCAGGAGTTCCATTGCCATTATTTAGATCGGGGCTGACACGCCCCTGTTTACGGCGCACCGCCCCCCGCCCATCCTGTGAACACCTCTGCCTGTCAATCTGTTTCCACTATAAAAACCTGGACTTTGCTGTTAAATTCTGGACTCTACTGGTTAATTCTGGACCAATTTAGCCTGTCCTTTGCTGATAACTCTGTGCATGTGGCCTACTTTTCCGGCTACAACCTTGAGTTACTGACTGGCTGTGTTTCTGAAGAGATGCATCCCACCAGCGCCTGGCCTTCACATCTGCCATGTGACCTCACCTCTGCCATTAGAACAGAGACCAGGCCTACATGGAACTGACAGTTCTGTTGGGTTCCTTCTCCTAGCGTTAGGTTGCTGCAATCACCCCAATTTGTGTCATCACATCTAAACATGACCTATTCCACCCAGGATAATCCTACATAGTGCGCCCAACATGGCTGCCGCACTTGGTACCATTTGTAGGTGGAAGATACTGTACAGTGCATCCGGAAAGTATTCACAGCTCTTCACTTTTTCCATATTTTGTTATGTTACAGCCTTATTCGAAAATGGAATAAATAATTTTTTTCCCCCTCAAAATTCTACACACAATACCCCATAATGACAACGTGAAAAAGTTTTTTGGAGATTTTTGCAAATTTATTCAAAAAAAAAAAAAAAGAAATCATATGCACATAAGTTTTCACAGCCTTTGCCACGAAGCTCAAAATTGAGCTCAGGTGCATCCTGTTTCCACTGATCATCCTTGAGATGTTCCTACAGCTTAATTGGAGACCACCTGTGGTAAATTCAGTTTATTGGACATGATTTGGAAAGGCACACACCTGTCTATATAAGGTCCCACACTTGACAGTGCATGTGTGAGGACAAACCAAACATGAAGTCAAAGGAATTGTGTCTAGACCTCTGAGATAGTATTGTCTCGAGGTACAAATCTGGGGAAGTGTACAGAAAAATATCTGCTGCTTTGAAGGTCCAAATGAGCACAGTCGCCTCCATCATCTGTAAATGGAAGAAGTTCGGAATCACCAGGACTCTTCCTAGAGCTGGACGGCCATCTAAACTGAGTGATTGGGGGAGAAGGGCCCTAGTCAGGGAGGTGACCAAGAACCTGATGGTCACTCTGTCAGAACTACAGCATCCCTCTGTAGAGAGAGGAGAACCTTCCAGAAGGACACCATCTCTGCAGCAATCCACCAATCAGGCCTGTATGGTAGAGTGGCCAGACGGAAGCCACTCTTTAGTTAAAACTTAAGCACATGGCAGCCCGCCTGGAGTTTGCCAAAATGCACCTGAAGGACTCTCAGACCATGAAAAACAAAATTCTCTGGTCTGATGAGACAAAGATTGAACTCTTTGGCGTGAACACCAGGCATCATGTTTGGAGGAAACAAGGCACCACTCATCACCAGGCCAATACCATCCGTACAGTAAAGCATCGTGGTGGCAGCTTCATGCTGTGAGGATTTTTTTCAGCGGCAGGAACTGGGAGACTAGTCAGGATAGAGGGAAAGATGAATGCAGCAATGTACAGAGACATCCTGGATGAAAACCTGCTCCCAGAGCGCTCTTGATGGGGCGACGGTTCATCTTTCTGCAGGACAAA